>NW_021963210.1:0-145213 GCF_901765095.1 Microcaecilia unicolor
CCCTAGAGTTTTTGCCGTTTTCTTAGCAACCGCACTGAATTCAACGAGAAATTTACGGACTTATTTAGACATACTTACATATTAATATAAACACATTTAATCTTAAGTTATGTTGACGTTACTGACTTTTTAGCGTTACTATTTTGCACGTTCAAAATGTTCGAGCTAAAACAGTAAAATAAGTCATTCAAACATACAATTAACAATGAGTCAGAAGTTTGCAGTCAGTGTGAATACTCAAATTGTTCATCCCCAGCTTTAACACAGGCCCTTCAGTTGCTTTGGGAATTCTTAACAGCCTTGTGACATCATTAACAATAACTGGTATACCCTCGGGTTTTTTTTTTCCGAATAATGTTAGTTTTACAGTGCAAACATTTTTGAATGTGTGAAAATCACTGGATGGTCATGCCAATCTTCCCTCTAAGAGCAGTGACTGAGCTACAGTATTGCTCATATATTTTAGGACATCTGTCGCTCACAGATTTTACATGGTTGCTCACAAAAAACAAATGTTTTTGTGTGCTATATACAGAAATGTATTGCTAATACTGGCGCTCAAAAATTGATGAGGCCCGTTTACTAAGGCGTGCTAGCGATTTTAGCGTACGGTAAAATTAGCACATGCTAAATGCTAGATACTCCCATATGGGTGCCTTTAGCATTTACTGCGTGCTGTTTAGCGTGCTGTTTAGCCAGCGCAATCATAGTAAACAGGGCCCTTGGTTTTAAAACTTGTTGCCCACATGAAAAAAAAAAATTTCACACACCAGGCCACCCCAGAGAGGAAACATTGGGTTGCGCTAAAAGTCTATAACTTTGCCGTGTTTAAAGATAATCTCATTCCACTCAGCACATAAATATAGATAGTAACAACAAATAAAGCTGTAAAATTTCACGTTGAAATTCCAACCGGTTGCTGAGATAACAGCAAAAAAACTCTAGGGGGGGGTAACTTTTTTTTTGCCTCAACTTGTAGAATCTAGGGGCATGTGAAGTGTGTGCCCCAATTATAGAATATCGCTGAGTACATATGTAGGACTTAAGCACATGACTGTTAGTATTTAGTGGGGAGTGGCCTAGTGGTTAGGGTGGTGGACTTTGGTCCTGAAGAACTGAGTTCGATTCCCACTTCAGGCACAGGCAGCTCCTTGTGACTCTGGGCAAGTCACTTAACCCTCCATTGCCCCATGTAAGCCGCATTGAGCCTGCCATGAGTGGGAAAGCGTGGGGTACAAATGTAATAAAAATAAATTTACAATCTTAGCGTGAAAATGGCGCTTTTATTTAGGCACTTAACAAGGGGGGTAGTGCGCACTTCATTTATCATTTATTAAAATGTGTTATACCATTTCTAATTGAAACGAATCAAAATGGTTTACAATCAAAAATAAAATGATCTCAACCATGGAAAGGAATGCCATAATTTGATAGAAAAGAACGCTCAAACCAGTTCCTGTGGGATTCCCGTGGGAATGGAAACAGTTCCTACAGGGTTTCCGTGGAAGTGGAAGCTACACCTGTGCTAGCCTCTCATCTACCGAGTGCCAAGTTCTTTGAGTGCTGTCTCCTCCTCCTCCTCGCTTTAACAGCACAAATGCGGAAAGTCTTCCATTAAGGAGGTGGTAGAGACACAAATGGTGACGGAATTCAAAAAGGAGGATCTCTAATTAGAAAATGGAAGTTATAAAAAACCTAAACTTAAATGGCTGCTGCATATGTGTGGATGTGTCGAGTGACGCTTTGATGGCAACTCCAGCTGTGATGAACTAGGGCCGATACCGGGAGACCTGTACAGTTTGTGTCTCATATATGGCAATCTGGTTTAGGATGGGCTGGAAAGGGCTTAGACAGCAACTTTAGTGGCTGGAACGAACATGAGGACAGTGCTGGTCAGACTTTTATGGTCTGTGTCCCGCAAATGAGAAAACGAAAAGACTGGAGTAGGTTTCAATTCTGGTCGCCGCATCTCAAAAAATATAGTGGAATTAGAAAAGGTGCAGAGAAGGGCGAAAAAATGAGAACGGAGATGGGACGACTTCCCTATCAGGAAAGGCTAAAGCGGCTAGGGCTTTCAGCTTGGAAAAAAAGGCGGCTGGGGGAGATATGATAGAGGTCTATAAAATAATGAGTGGAATTGAAACGGGTAGATGTGAAGCGTTCTGTTTACGCTTTCCAAAAATACTAGGACTAGGGGGCATGCAATGAAGCTACAAAGTAGTAAATTTAAAATGAATTGGAGAAAATGTTTCTTCACTCAATGTGTAATTAAACTCTGGAATTTGTTGCTAGAGAATGTAGTAAAAGCAGTTAGCTTAGCAGGTTTTAAAAAAGGTTTGGACAGCTTCCTAAAGGAAAAGTCCCTAGACCATTATTAAAATGGAGTTGTGGAAACTCCCTGCGTATTTCTGGGATAAGCAGCATAAAATGGTTTTGTAACTTTTTTGGATCCTGCCAGGTACTTTGTGACCTGGATTGCCATTGTTGTAACAGGATGCTGGGCTTGATGGGCTTGACCTCAATAGGTAGCCAGTGGAGACGCTTCAAAAGAGGAGAGGCATGATTTGCAGTGTTTTGCTCGGCAGATTAGACGTGCAGCTGTGTTTTGAAAAGTCTGTGAACGTTTGAGATTGGATTTTGTAATGCCTGCATAGACGCCATTACAGTAGTCGTATCGAGAGTTAATGTAAGAGTAAACTTGACAACATTCATTCTGGAAGGGACAAAAAAAAAACCTGGAAAAAAAGAACACAACAATATTTTGCCTGCCCATCCCTAAAACACACAGCCCCACCCAGAACAGGTACAACACATGCAGGAGCAGTAAAAAAGCTTCCCACCCCTTTGCTGTGCCTTCTTAAATTTCAGTCTGATATTTTGTGAGAGTACTGTTTGGATTCGGAATTTATTACTTGCCTTTTCCAAATCTGAGCTCAAGCAGGTAACAATCAGGTACACACGTTAATTTCCTGTCCAGGTGAATTTACGATCTAGGTTGTACCTGAGTCAGTGAAGGGCAAAGTGACTACCTTGATATGATTGTGCTCTTTCTTATTGGCGGACCTTTCTTTAACTGTCTGCTTTTAATTATGAGCGTACATCGCTTTGATTTACTTGTAAAAAAAAGTGATTAAGAACATTTTAATAAGCATAACATAAACCCAAGGTCACAAGTTCAAGTTTATTATACTTGATATACCATATATCAAAATTATCTATGCGGTTTATAATAAATTAAAATAATGTTAAAAAGTACATTTAAAACAAACGCCATATATCAAGATAGGAAAGAGAAGTGATAAAGATAAATTAAGCACTGGCCTGGGTACCACCTTTTTGATCTCGTGTGGGCGAGAGCCTGGGGGTGGGCTTAGGGCAGCAGGACAGAGAGTTGGGTGAGAAAGGCTGGAGGGGGCAGGGGCTGGGATGTTCCCTTTGGCTGCCAATATATTTTTTTTCGTGGAAATGCTCGTATTCCTCCATTTTTTGTTATAGTACGCATTATTCATGGAACGTCGGTGGAGTAAATTCGCCGATTAAACGATCCAAGATTTTGCAGCACCTGCAAGAGAGAGGTCTGATATTGCCACTTCTTCAGGAGACCCACCTGAATCAGGTGGAGCATGCCAAACTCAGTACTTGGTTGGTTGAGAATTGCATAGCGGCGCATGCACAGGGGAAAAAGGGTGGAGTGGCGGTGCTGTTCAGAAAGGGTGTAGCATCATCAATTACCCCCGCTCTTGGTTGATGCCGCAGGGCGTTATGTCATTCTGGAGGCGTTGGTTGGGAGGCAAAAGCTGTTAATCTGTAATGTGTACGCCCCTAACAGATACGTTCGAGGGTTTTTTCATACCCTGATAAATTTTCTGCTGAAAACAACCGCACTCTGCCATAGTGGTGGGGGGCGATTTCAATGCTGCCTGGGACCCCTCCTTGGATAGGTCAGCCGCGGGGGCATCGTCCCCATATTATAATAACAGGGGACTTTGCAGCTGTGCCAGCTGGTGGATCTCATTGACGTTTGGCGGGTTTTACATCCGGGAGAGAAAGATTATACCCACCTTTCGCGTGCCCACTCCACCCAATCGCGAATAGATTATGTTTTGATGTCTCGTCAGCTGTTTGGCGGGGTGAGTGGGGTGACCATTGGACCGTATACGGTGTCGGATCATTGCGTGGGTTGAGATGAGTGGGTTCCGAGGGGTGCGGTTCAACAAGGAATAGATGCAATTTCCTTTGCAGCTCAGTCATGATCCGATATTACAGGGTCGTTTATAAGGTAGTTGGAAAATGTATACCGAATGTAATCAGGAGCACCATGATGATCCAGTTTTGTTCTGGGAGGCAGCGAAGGTGGTACTTAGAGGCGAAATTATCAGCCACGCGCATTTCGTACGGTCGGCACGAGATAGAGAGATACTAAGATTCAGTAAGTTACTTTGTCAAGCGTGCAAACGGTTTGGGGAGACTCATATGGAGAGCCACAAACAGCGAGTGTTAGAGCTCCAATCGGCGTTAAATGAGCTATTGCAGAGGAGGGCGCATAAATCCAGACCTACTATCGTTATTCACTTTATAAGTACGGTAATAAAACGGGTAAGTTGATGGCGTGTTTATTAAGCCGCGGGGAGGGAATAGAACTATTCTGACCCTTAGGAGGGAGGGGGGAGGCCTCCATACGTCTGATAAGGCTATTTGTGATTCCTTCCGAGCTTTTTACAAAGCTTTATATGCCCCTACCGAACGTTGAGGGACTGCCCAATCAGTTATATTTAGACAATCTTAAGCTGCCGAAACTCACAAAAAAGGAGCTGGGCTGCCTTAATCGGTCAATTACTGAAGATGAGGTTAACTTGGTCATATCTCGCAGCCCGTTGATGAAGGCCCCGGGTCCCGATGGACTTCGAGTGGAATTCTACAAATTGATGGGGGACGGTATTGTGCTTGCCTTGACTAGGTTTTTGAATCATATAATAGGAATCAGGCGATGCCCTCATGTTTGAACAGAGCGCAGATCATAGTGTTGCTTAAGCCTGGAGAGACCCTTTAGAGCCGACGTCTTATCGCCCTATCTCTTTACTGAACTATGATACAAAATTATTGGCGAAAATCTTAGCCAACAGGTTGGGGTGCTTGCTGCCTCGACTGATACATGACAGTCAGGTGGGGTTTGTAAGAGGAAGGGCTGTGAGTAAAAACTTACGAGCGATCTTGACCTCTTTAGAATATAGCTCGCAGGGAAACTTGGCGTCATTGCTGATTAGCTTTGATGCGGAGAAAGCTTTTGATAAGGTTCACTGGGAATTCCTTTTTGACACTTTAGAATGTTATGGTTTCTCTGGGTGGTTTGTTGATGCAGTCCGTATACTGTATGCCAATCCCAGTGCAACATTATTGGTGAACGGGCTTGAATCGGAGAGTTTTCCCATCCGGCGGGGCACTAGGCAGGGGTGTCCTTTATCACCACTTCTTTTTGTTTTGACATTGGATCGACCTTATAAGAGATATTATGGAAAATCCCATGGTCAAGGGTGTACGTGTGGGGTCTCAAACGTTCAAGGTCGCTGCTTTTGCAGATGATCTTTTGGTACATCTCACGAACCCGAGGGAATCGTTAGAGGCATTGTTGGAGACGATTCGAGAATACGGGGATTATGCTGGCTTTCGGTTAAATTTGGACAAGTCTGAAGTTTTGGCGTCCTCAGAAGTACACCAGCGGGATTGGGGACCTGAGTTCCCACTGCGGTGGGCTGATGAATCTTTCAAATATTTGGGGGTTCGGCTTGCTATGGATACCTCTGTACTCTATCAAATAAATGTAAAGGTTCTGTTTGACGACACTAAGGTTAAGTTAGATGCTTGGATGCATCTCCCTTTGTCATTAATGGGGCGTATAAATTTAATAAAGATGACGTTGTTTCCCCGGTGGCTGTACGTTCTGCAAACTTTGCCAGTCCGATTGTTGCAGAAAGATCTGAAACGGATAACGCGACTTTTTAGTCGTTTTTGTTGGGTGGGGAAAAAGCCAAAATTCAGTCAGGAAATGTTAGTTGGGAGCTGGAAGCAGGGTGGCATAGGTTTCCCAGATTTGTTCTTATATAATCAGGCGTGTTTATTGCGTCATCTGGGGGACTGGATTGAATCGACTCATTATTATACACCCACAAATTTAGAAAAGGCCTTTTTTGTTCCATATGATGTGATGGCGCTTCTTCATCTGCCTCGAAGTAGGGTACCCCCTAGATTTAAAAACAGCATTTTGTTACAGCCGCTTCGTGAGGTATGGCATGGTGGGTGCGGACAATTGGGGGACAACCGTATATCACGGACTTATTGCCGATAGTAGGAAATACAGCGTTTCAGGCAGGGATGGACAATCCGATTTTTGGTGCCTGGGGACAGCAGGGAGTTGCGCGTTTAGAGCATTTGCTGCAGAATAATGGGGAGTTGTTGCCATTTGAGGCTATACAAGACAGGGTGGGAGTAGCCTGGGGTAACAGGTTTGCCTATACGCAGGTCACGCACTATATGAAGTCCTTGCATCAGGCCTCTTTGAGGGGTCGATTGGGGGACCGGGTCCGAGGTTTTTTTGAAGGGATGAACACCGCTAGACATTCGGTCTCTGATTTGTATGGGGCACTGGTTAAGCGTAGACCTCGGAGAAAATATGAGGGTCTTAAGCATACATGGGAACAGGATCTGGGGTTCTCATTGACTTCATGGAATGTGGAGACTACTTTAAAAGGCATTCGCCTATTAGTAACGGATGAACGGTTGAGAGAATGCGGGTATAGAATAGTTCTTCGGGGTTACATGTCTAAAGCACAGTTGGCTCATGTGTTAGAGACGGTTAATGCTGCTTGTTCTAAGTGTGTGTGTGTGGGGGGGGGGTCATAGTTCCTTCTACCACGCGTTGTGGCAGTGTCCAAGGGTGCGAGCATTTTGGCAGCGGGTCCGGGGGTTTCTGATCAAGCTTGGAAATGAGGGCACGGAGGGACAGTTTTTGCTAGACCATCCAAGGGCTTTTGCCTCTTTGAGCACTCCTGCAACTATGCTATGCAGAAAGCTGAGTTTGGTAGCTCGAAAGTGTATAATGCAATATTGGACCTCTTCGGAAGCGCCCGCCTACTGGCATTGGTGTAATCAGGTGCACCTTTTAGCATCTTGGGAGGCTAGAGATTCCAAAATGTCGCCAAAACGTAGAAAACAATTTCTTCAGATACGGATGCCTTATCTTCAGATTCTAAGCCCAAGGGGTCGGAGTTTACTTATTAATGCTTGTGATTTTGGATGTGGAGTGTGGGGGGGGGGGGGGGGGGTTCCACCTCCTCTCTGCCCCGTAGTAAGCTGCTTTTCCTAGAGTACAGAGGTAACCGCGTAATCTGTGGGCTGCCAAACAGTTCTGGATTATTGGTACTGTTGTACTTTCTTGAATTAATACGGATAGCAACAGGAAGGTTCCTGAGATTTTGGTAATTGAGTGGTACAGGGGTTGGGATGGGGGGGTTGGGAAGGGGAGGGGTGGGGTGGGGTGGGGAGGGGGAATGGGCGGTTTACAAGCTGTATGGTTCATGCATTGTATCTTATTGTTTGTAAATTGGCAATATTGAGTATGTTGTGTGTTGTGTTGCTTAACTTTGAGTTATCAATAAAATTACTTTAAACTTAAAAAAAAAAAGATAAAATTAAGTTATTCAATGGATTGCAGACCAGAGTACCACTGTCTCCCAATGTGCTCGTTTAAGAAGGTTTTTTTTCAAAAAAAACTAAGTTTTCAAACCTGCTTTAAATGTATGAATTGACTGCTCAAATCGTAAATATTGAGGTAGATTATTCCATAGTGTAAGGCCCATGGCATTAAATCACCTTGGGTGAATTTTTTCGTAAAGGTGGTTAATGACAGACTTGATCGACCTACCAACTAGAAACACATCCAAATCAACACGAACGTACCTAAATCTCCACTACCCAAGCTGAAAAAGACTCAAATACAAATCAACTTACGCATCCAGTTTTTCCTACATAAGCACACAACTGTGGAACGCATTACCAAAAGCCTTGAAAACGATGTACAACCATCTAAACTTCCGGAAAACACTAAAAACTAACCTGTTTAAAAAGGCATACCCTACCGATCCAACATAAATGCCTGATCTCAGCAACACAACAAAACTAAAGAACGTAATGGACATAACACAACTCTTCCGCTGTACGATTCCCTAATGTGGCTGTGCCACACGAACTTTATCTTACCACAATATCACTCTGTAGTTGTTTTATCGCAATGCATACAGGGAATTGTAGTCTTCCTGTTCTTTAGGGACTCCAGTTTGGAAATCAAAACTAGAAGTTTCTGCATGCAATGGGGTAAAACCTGGATTGGCTCAATCCTGTGAAGCCAATCTGGAGTCAGTAACCCTACATATTACTATTAATTTGGCTTTTGCTCACACCTTTTTTAGCAGTGACTCAAGGTGAGTTACATTCAGGTACACTGTGGGGCCCTTTTACTAAGGCGAGCCCAAAAGCGTAGGCGTGTGTTTTGGACGTGTGCTGGTCCATTTCCTGAGTGCACCTGGAAAAAAGGGATTTTTAAAAAATGTGATGGAAAATGGATGTGCGGCAAAATGAAAACCAGCGCGCATCCATTTTTGCCCTGAGACCTTAACACCACCCACTGACTTAGCGGTAAGGTCTCACACGCTAACCAGGCGGGAAGCAACCAGTGCGCGCCAACTGCTGATTACTGCCGGGTATATTTTCTACTGTGTGTTTTGGGCGCCCGCCAAAAATGGAATTACCGCCCAGGGCAGGCGGTAGTGCCAATTTGAGGCACCTTGGACACGTGTAGGTGCCCAATGCGTCTTTGTAAAAGGATCCCTATGTATTTCCCTGTCCCTGAGGCAGTGGAAAAGTGACTTGCCCCCCAAAATTGCAAGAAGCAGCAGTGGGATTTGAACAAGGCACAGCTACATGTCAAGCCCAGTGCTCTAGCCACTAGATTCCTTCGCTCCAAGTCCAAAACAAAGTTTAATATTTGAAAGTTGACATCTAATTATTCATTTTCACAGAACTGTTCTAGGGAGGGTGTTGCTGGGATTAGCATGATTGTTCTGTTTAATTATTATAGGGAGTGGGGGAGGGGGCTACATAAGTACATAAGTATTGCTATACTGGGACAGACCGAAGGTCCATCAAGCCTAGCACCTGTTTCTAACAGTGGCCAATCCAGGTCACAAGTACCTAGCAATATATTTTATGCTGCTTATCCTAGAAATAAGCAGTGGATTTTCCCGAACTCCATTTTAATAATGGTCTATGGTCTTTTCCTTTAGGAAGCCACCTATACCTTTTTGAAACTGCGCTAAGCTAACTGCTTTTACTACATTCTCTGGCAATGAATTCCACAGTTTAATTACATGCTGAGAGAAGAAACATTTTCTCCGATTCATTTTAAATTTACTACTTTGTAGCTTCATTGCATGCCCCCTAGTCCTAGTATTTTTGGAAAGTGTAAACAGACGCTTCACATCTACCCGTTCAACTCCACTCATTATTTTATAGACCTCTATCATATCTCCCCTCAGCTGCCTTTTCTCCAAGCTGAAGAGCCCTAGCCGCTTTAGCCTTTCCTCATAGGGAAGTCGCCCCATCCCCTTTATCATTTCCGTTGCCCTTCTCTCCACCTTTTCTAATTCCACCATATCTTTTTTGAGATGCAGCAACCAGAATTGAACACAATATTTGAGGTGCAGTCGCACCATGGAGCGATACAAAGGCATTATAACATCCTCATTTTTGTTTTCCGTTCCTTTCCTAATAATACCTAACGTTCTATTTGCTTTCTTAGCTGCTGCCACACACTGAGCAGAGGGTTTCAATGTATCATCTACAATGACGCCTAGATCCTTTTCCTGGTCAGTGACTCCTAACATAGCTATAATTCAGGCTCCTCTTTCCCACATGCATCACTAGAGGCCTGAAAGTTAATTGAAGGAGAGCACACCTAATACTTTTGCACAGTCCTTACACCACTAGGTCACTCCTCATTATACATGAAGGAAACCTCATTTTTATAAGAATAGCGCACTCTCTTATCCAGAACGTGAACTGTTCCTGTGGGCACTGGCCAGGGTTATCATATGGCCTGCAATGTTTCATCCTTAGTGAGAAAATGAACACTTGCTTCCTCAGCCGGAAGACTGTTTGCAGAATCCTAAGGGTCACAGATCAGGGTGGTCCCACTTGAAAGGGGGGAAAAAGGTCCAGCTGTCTCAACCGAAGCTGTATTCATATATGGATGTGTGAAGTTTGCACCGCTGCTGTGTTGTGTGTGTTCTGTGGTGCAATGGAAGTGTGTCAGAGAGAATGTGTGTGTGGATGAGGGAAGCTTGCATTTCACTTTTTCTGTGGTGAGGCAGAGCATGTGTGAATTTTGCATTGCTCCTGTCCGTGCTGTACCTTTTCTGGGAGTGGGGGCAGTGTGTGAATCTTTCATTGCCACTGTGTTGTACCTTTTCTGTGATGAAGCAGTATTGTGTGTGCATGTGTCGATTTTGTACTGCTCCCATCCATGCATTTCCTTTTCTGTGATGAGGCTATCCAGCTTATTTTCGAAAGAGAAAGATGCCCATATTTCGACCCAAATCGGGAGATGGGCGCCTTTCATGGGCGCCCAAATTGGTATAATCTAAAGCCGATTTTGGGCGCCTCCAACTGCAGTCTGTCGCAGGAATGATCAAAGTTGATGGGGGGCTTGTTGGAGGCGTGGTGAAGGCGGGACTGGGGCGTGTTTATCGGCCGAGGAGAGATGGGCACGCTCGGCCAATAATGGAAAAAAGAATGGCGCCAGAAGCGAGAATTTGGGTCACTTTTTCTGGACCCTTTTGTTTTCACGAATAAGGCCCCAAAAAGTGCCCTAAATGACCAGATTACCACCAGAGGGAATCGGGGATGACCTCCCCTGACTCCCCCAGTGGTCACTAACCCCCTCCCACCAAAACAAAAGAACTTTAAAAACTTTTTTTGTCAGCCTGTATGCCAGCCTTAAATGTCATACCCAGCTCCATGACAGCAGTATGCAGGTCCCTGGAGCAGTTGTTAGTGGGTGCAGTGGACTTCACGCAGGTGGACCCAGGCCCCCCCCCCCCCCCCTACCTGTTACACTTGTGCTGGTAAATGGGAGCCTTCCAAACCGCCCCCAAAACCCACTGTACCCACATCTAGGTGCCCCCTTCAGCCATAAGTGCTATGGTTACGGTGTAGAGTTCTGGGGAGTGGGTTTGGGGGGGGGGATTTGAGGGGCTCAGCACCCAAGGTAAGGGAGCTATGGACTTGGAGGTATTTAAAAAAATTTGTTTAATTGTTACAAGTGCCTCCTAGGGTGCCCGGTTGGTGTCCTGGCATGTGAGAGGGACCAGTGCACTACGAATCCTGGCCCATCCCACGACCAAATGCCTTGGATTTGTTGGTTTTTGAGCTGGGCGCCTTCGGTTTCCATTATCGCTGAAAACCGATACCGCCCAGCTCAAATCCGCCCAAATCCGATGCATTTGCCCGGCACAAACCGTATTATCGAAACAAAAGATGGACGCCCATCTTTTTTGAAAATACGGTCTGGCCCGCCCCTTCATGGACCCGTCCTTGGAGATAGGCGCCCATGGAGATGGGCGTTCGTGTTCGATTATGCCCCTCTATGTGCACCTGTGTGAATTTTATATTGCCCCTGTCCATATTGTGATTCTTGCATTGCTCCTGGTGATCTTACATTGCTCTTGTCTGTGTTGTACCTTTTTTAGGTTGAGGCAACATATGAATTCATCCTCCTATCCATGCTGTACCTTTTCCGTGGCACTATGTAAATCTTGCTTTTCTCCTGACCGTGCTGTGCCCTTCTAGTGTATATATGGGAATATTGCATTGCTCCTGTCTGTGCTGTACCTGTTCTATGGCAGTGTATATATGAATCTTGCATTGCTCCTGTCCGTGCTGTATCTTTACTACAGAAGAACATAAGCGTTACCATACTAGGACAGATCAAATGTCCATCAAGCCCAGTATTCTATTTCCAACAGTGGCCAATCCAGGTCACAAGTACCTGGCAAGATCCCAAAAGATTAATACAGATTTTATGCTGCTTATCCTAGAAATAAGCAGTGGATTTTCCCAAGTCCATCTTAATAATGGCTTATGAAATTTTCTTTTAGGAAATTATGTAAACCTTTTTTAAACCCTGCTAAGCTAGCTGCTTTTACTACATTCTCTGACAATTAATTCCAGAGTTTAATTACACATTGCGTGAAAGGGCCTCTTCAGCTAGAAGGACTTGAGGATCCCTGCCAGCCTTAACAAGGGTATCACAATTTTGGGCGGGTCTGAGCACAAAGTAGGTGGGCCTAGGCCTTCCCCTGGGCCCACCTATGGCTATACCACCGGTAGAGAAATTGTTTTTCTTACCCATTATCAGATATACACAATGTCTAGAAAAAAACAGGACCCACAATGTTTTTCCAAATAACCCCAAAATGTCTTACTGCAGCTGAAACTCCTGCCTGAAATTTGAGACATTTCTGAATACTTTATTTTTCAACAGGATGGAGCTCCAGCATATCAAGCTTACAAAACAGTTGAGCTCTTAATTAATGAAACCCTAGAATTCATTGCGCCAACAGCTCAGTGGTGTCAAAGAATTTGTGAATGTTTCAAGGCTGAAGGAGGACACTTTGAACAGAAATTATAAATTAACTAAGAACCCTCCCCCCCATTATACTAATGTATTTTCAAAGGTCATACTAAACAATTGCACAGTAGCTTTGTTTGTTCACTTACCTGAACAAGAAAGGATAACCCTTGAAAGTTTGTCAAAGAAGCAACAAGTAAGTCCTTAAACAAGTAACTTGTTTGTTAACCTGGATTATTTCCACATATCCAAGTAGACTTTCATCAGTCACAATTTTCTGTTCAGAAACACAGGCCCCAATGCTCTAAACTCCGCCCCATACTGCAGAAAGAGCGCAGAAAAATAGCCTTCCAATGCTCAAAACTAATGGAATTCAAATTACAGACACGCTGTGAGACCGAAAGAGGGAAAAACGTGCCTGGCGCATGTGCACAAGAATTTCATGGTAACCACAGTACTTGTGCGCATGAACCAGGCAAGCTTTTCAACATTTTTCCCCGCTTGAAAGGCTTATATTAAAAGCGCAGAAAACAGGTGCCAATGTGTGCTTTCACTTTCAGGTTTGCTTGGACTCTCACACATTGGCTTTTCAGTACCAGCGCTTAGAGGTTTGCACGAGTTTCCTTCTGCTTCCAAAACAAATGAAAACCAGCAGATAAGAACATAAGAACATAAAAGTAGTCATACTGGGTCAGACCAATGGTCTATCTAGCCCAGTATCCTGCTTCCAACAGTGTCGAATCCAGGTCACAAGTACCTGGCAGAAACCCAATTAGTAGCAACATTCCATACAGAACCCCAAAGAATCGCAAGATTCTAGAATCCTTAAAGAGTAACAAGATTCCATTTAGAATCTCAGATAATAACAAGATTCCATACTACCGATCCCAGGGCAAGCAGTGGCTTCCCCCATGTCCATCTTCTCTTCAAACCCTCAATGCCAGCTCTGAGCTGGCAGTAGTTTCCAGCGTTAAGAGCAAGGTTTGCTTGTTTGCTGTTCTCTGAGCATTGGTAGGGCATAGCAAATGACCTCATTAATATCCATTTGACTACATTTAAATACAGTTTGCGGCTATCTGTGGCACACACGTTGTTTCCTGCGCTAAAGCCCTCTGAGCATTCTGCGCAGATTGACGTCAGCACTAATCCAGTAGTAATCAGTTCTATCGCCGGCGTTGAGTTCTGAGCATCGGTCCCACAGAATTTGAGTTTATCCCTGGGAGAAGTCTGTTGCAATGCACAGAGAGGCCACAAGGTGGCAGATCAACAATAAGAACAAGCATGATGGTGTTAGATAGAGGGACAGTTTACTTTTTGCAGATACTGTAAAACTAAGTTCAGCAATAGAACAGACAACAACCCTGACAGTGTGGACAGTGAGAAGTGATCTTTGAAAGGGGCACCAACATACTCTTCCACCAGGTGCGTAGCCGGACCTCAAATTTTGGGGGTGCCAGAGAGCACAAGGTTGCGGGGGCACAAATTTTTGCCTCACCCTGCCACTGCTTTGTCAACCCTCAACCCCACATTCCCCACCCCGCCAGTAAAATTGCTCCTCCCACCTGCGGCCACTGCCACCTCCGTGCCAGATTCTCCCCCCCCCCAGGAGGGCCTATCCCCTGTGCAAGCTCAGTTTCATGAAAACTGAGTGTGTTGGGGGGGGAGGTGCAGTGCGGTGGTCGTGAGCGCCTAAATCTACATGCATTCACTTACGACAATAAAAACCTGGTGTAAATCCCTGCGCCTAACCTGTGCATAGATTTAGGCGCACTGACCCGTATTCTGTAATTATGTGTGGAAATTTTGGAACGCTCACAAAATGCCCATAAACATGCCCCGTTTCAGCTATGCACGTTTATTTTGAACTGCGCGCTTTGCAATTTAGGTGCAGTTCTTTATAGAATATGCTTAGCAATTTCCATACATAAATTGAAATCATTGCCAATTATCGCTTGTTATTGCTTAAGTGCTGCTGTTAGAAACGCTGATTACCCTGTTCCATCAATTAAGGTACGCGTGTATCTCCACGCGGAATCTAGGCGCCACATATAGAATCTAGGGGCTAGCGACCTGTGCACCTAAATTCTGATCAGTGCCAATTAGTGCTTATTATTGCTTGTTAAGTGCTGCTATCAACACTCATTAGCTTGTTATGTTACACGTGTTGTTATAGAATCTGCACCGATTTCTCCATTTGTGACCACAAGATCTAGCGTCGCCCCCCTCCCCTTGTGATTTCCGTCACCATTAGTCTCAGCAGTGCACTTTGAAAAGCATCCGCAATCTCTCTACTTCTTTCCGATTTCGCAGATGGCTGAGTTCTTTACTATTCCAATGGAATTCCCTTCTTACTTTTATTTTTTGTAATTTTAGAATTTTACAGCACCTTGACCTTCGACAAAGAAAAGGCAGTAGTTCCCATGTAGGGATTTATAGCAGTCTATTTTTTTTCCTACGAAGAGGTGAATTGATGTTCTAGGGGCCCTGTGTAATATTTGCAGTGCTGACTTTTCATAGGTAGATTTTTTGCTGTTTTGAGTTCTGGGAGTTGGTGTTACATAACTTCTGGGTGGGTTTTTTTTCTGCAGGATTTTATGTTACTTTACAAAGTGTCTGACAGTGGAAGGAGTGTGTGTTGCTGTTCCTGAAGTGAAACCACATTTTGAATATATATTTTTATGCGTGGTGAATTATAAGGGGAAACAACTTAACTTCATTCAAGTTCACGTTCAGTTTTATTTGACGCACTGCCAAGTGATACATGTGGGAAAGAGGAACCCAAACAATAGCTACGTGATGCAAGACTCCACATTAGGAATCACTGCCAAGGAAAAGGATCAAGGTGTCATCGTTGATGTTACGTTGAAACCCTCTCTGCTCGGTGTGCAATGGCGGCTAAGAAAGCAAATAGAATGTTAGGAATCATTAGGAAAGGAATGGAAAACAAAAATATGAATGTTATAATGCCTTTGTATCGCTCCATGGTGCGACTGCACCTCAAATACTGTGTGTGATTCTGGTCACCACATCTCAAAAAGATATAGTGGAATGATAAAGGGGATGGGACAACTTTCCCGTGAGGAAAGGTTAAAGCAGCTAGGGCTTTTCAGCTTGGAGAAGGGGTAGCTGAGGGGAGATATGATAGAGGTCTATAAAATAGAGAGTGGAGTGGAATGGGTATATGTGAATCGCTTGTTTATACTTTCAAAAAATACTAGGACTAGGGGGGCATGCAATGAAGCTACTAAGAAGTAAATTTAAAACAAACTGGAGAAAATATTTTTTCACTAATTAAGCTGTGGAATTCATTGCCAGAGAGTGTGGTAAAAGCAGTTAGCTTAGCAGGGTTCGAAAAAGGTTTGGCTAATTTCCTAAAAGAAAAGTCCATAAGGCGTTATTAAGATGGACTTGAGGAAAATCCACTGCTTATTTCTGGGATAATCATCATAAAATGTATTGTACTGTTTTGGGATCTTGCCAGGTACTTGTGACTTGGATTGGCCACTGTTCGAAACAGGATACTGGGTTTGATGGACCTTCAGTCTGTCTCAGTATGGCAACGCTTATGTTCTTATGTTGTTATGTAAGTATAAACATCACCGTCAAAGTAAAAAAAAGGGATTAGAGGAGGAGAAAGGGTTACAGAACTGGAAGTGCAAGGTTTATACTGAGATTCCATACAGATTTCACGCCCTATGTAACAGTAGGTATAAAGATATTACCAGATCTTTTTTTTTTCATTTATTATTCTTATTTTAACATATTTTATAACCCACTCATCTAAACATTCTAGAAGGTAATAATAAACATCAGAAATTAACATCATTAATATCAAACAATATCCATAGGAGTTGAATGTGCATCTCCGCATTTGCTGCGCCAGGAATCAGTACTGCGGCTTTGTAAAAGGAGCCCTTAATGAAAGAATCATATAGAAATCCCAAAATACAGTTTCAATATTATGAAAACTAATACATAAACTTAGGGGTCCTTTTAGTAAAGTTTTTGCCCCCATCATAAATCAAGGGCAAACAGTTAACGTACAGTCACCGAATTAAGCCCTGGATTCTATAAACGGCAACCAAATTTGGGGGCCCAAAATTGTGCACAGTCCTGAGATCTGCGTGCAAATAAATAAACCAACCCATAACTGGTTAACAATTATTGATGTTAATTGGCTCTAATTTGAATTTGCTCATAGATCTGGCTGCGTACAGTTTTATAAAGATCCACACCCAGATCCTCTCATGTACAACCCCAAAGGGGGGGGGGGGGGGGTGGCTATGGGCAGGTCAGAGGCATTCCAAAGAATTACACACAGTGCTTTAGGATTTGGGGGCTGCATACCCAAGTTTTGTGCTAGGATTTATACCTGGTTTCAGTTGATTTAAGCAGGGCCAACATTAGGGGGTGTCAAACCAGGCAACTGCCCTGGGCCCCCATACTAAAGAGGGACTCAAGCCGAAGGAGGCATAGGCTGAAGACCAGCTTTCGAGGGCCCTCCCTAGTTTCTGTCCTGGGCACTTGAATGTCTAGCACCAGCCTTGGGATAAATCCTCCGGAATATGTGCTAAGCTCAGTTCCAGAAAGAGTGTTTAGCCTGGAGCACCCTTTATCAAATAGCTCTCAGCGTGACTTTTTCCCAGGCCCTACTGTTTGGTGCCATTTACCAAATGTGGCCCTAAATGCCTGGGCACCTGCATGGAACGCGGGGCGGGCCCAGTCAAGAACCGCCACCACACCGCACTCCCCCTAGCATCCCCCACCCAATCTGAGCACCCCTTAAGCCATAACCAAACTCCCCTTGGGATCTCGCACCCAATCCAAGAACCCTTGAAGCCATAACTGCACTCTCCCTAGCATCCCCCACCCAATCCAAGCCCCCACTGAAGCCAGAACCATATTCCCCCTGGGATCTCCCACCCAATCCGAGCCTCCCCCAAGCCAGAACTGCACTCTCTCTGGCATCCCCTACCCAATCTGCCCCCCCTCGAGGCCAGACTCCCCCAGTCTGACCATTCCCATGAAGAGGGAAACCCCCAACATCATCCCCTGATCTGATCCCCCCGAAAGCCCAATATCAGATCACTTTGATGGAAGTTTTGCCGAGTGTTTGAAACTGGTCAGTGGTTTCTTTATGCAAGCGATTTTCTTGAGACTTTTTTTGCTGTAACCTTTACACCTAATTTAAAGCTGTGAGGGGATGGGGGGGGGGGGGGGGGGGAAGAGGAAATGTGCAGTGGTGGGTGAGCATGCCCTGTGAAAGGTTAATTTGGTTTGCCTTTTTCCACACCTAGCTTGCTCTCCCCAGTTGACTCACCCACCCTCTGCCGAGATATACTACTGACTGAGGAAGTGGCCTAGTGGTTTTTTATTAGATTCTTGATATACCGCCCTTCTGTGGTACAATCAAAACAGTTTGCATATTGTATTCTTTTCCCAGCGGGCTCACAATCTAACGAACCCCTTTTACTAAGCTGCATTAAGCACTAACGTGTGCACTTAACGCAGGGAAAATGTCCTAATGCAGGACACGTTAAAGGGTTCTGTGTTAGATTTGCCATTTCTGTGAGCTAAGCCAGGGGCGTAGCCAGACCTCGACGGGAGGGAGGGTCCAGAGCCCAAAGTGGGGGGACACATTTTAGCCCGCCGCCCTTCCCCGCCACTTCCCACCCCCCCCACCCCCCGTCGCCACAAGGTACCTTTGCTGGTGGGGTCCCCAACCTCCACCAGCCGAAGCCTTCTTCAGCACTGGTCTCCGGTGCACTGCGTTCGCTGATCTGTGCTTTCTTGGGTCCTGACATCCTACACGGTCCTTTAAGTGAAACTGAGCATGCTCAGTTTCACTTAAAGGCACTGGCGTAACCAGACCTCATGGTGGGGGGGGGGGGGGGCAGAGCCCGAGGTTGGGAGCACATTTTGAGTGCTGCCCCGCCGCTCCCCCCCCCCCGCTGCCTCTCCTCGCCCCCCCACTGCCTTGCCTCCTTTCCGCTTCTCCTCACCGCTTCCCCCGCAAAAACAAATACCTTTGCTGACGGGGGTCCCCAAACCCTGCCAGCCGAAGCCTTCTTCAGCGTAATTCTCTGGCGCAGCCGCGTTCACTGCCCTGCTCTTCTTTCTTCTTGCTCCTCCTGTGCATGCCGACGCTCCTTCTCAATTCCACGTAAAGGAGCGTCAGCGTGCACGGGAGGAAAACGAAGAAAGAAGAGCAGGGCAGCGAACGCGGCTACGCTGGAGACCGGCACTGAAGAAGGCTTTGGCTGGTGGGGGACAAAATTTGCAGGGGCCCAGGCCCCCGTGGCCCCCCCGTAGCTACGCCCCTGGCCCAAGGTCACAAGGAGCTACAGTTAGGATTGAACCCAGGTTGCCAGGATCAAAGCCCATTACAGTAACCATTAGGCTACTCCTCCACTGCCTTGGGTGAGTCTCTACAGAAAGGCAGTTAATAAATCCCACTACACAAATAAATACATACGGGGTGTGAACTAGTAGCAGCAGAAGAACATTGTATCAGCCCCCAGAACTGCATGCGTGTACATCTGTGTGTGTGCCAAAATATATTCATTAAGATTCTTATGTAACGCCTACATACCGCCAAAGAAACAGATCGATGTGAAACAACTCAGAGAGCTGATACACAATTTCTGCAAATACCAATTCCAGCAACAGTTCAGCATTTCTTTGTTCCAGCATCCTCAAAGCCACAAAATGTTGGGGGTCCAGTATGCTCATGGTAAAGAGGCATACACTAGCGCTGATTGAACAGGAATGGGCCCAGGTGGGCAAAGGCCCACCCACTTTGGGGTCAGACCCACCCAGCAACAGCACATCTCGTTGGTGTTGCTGGCGGAAAATCCCCAAGCCCCGCCTGCTGAAGATGTCCTTTGCCGAGCTCCTCAGGTCGTTTGAACAGCAGGGAAGTGGGCAGTACACTTCCAGCCACCAGTGCTGACACCCCGTGCGCATGTTCAGTTCATGTGCATGAACTGCGCATGGGGGTACTGTTCCCTCTAAGCTAAGTGAGAGTCCTTGTCACGAAACACCTACTCACCCGCCTGGGGTTACCCCGTGGCCACTTAGAGGGTCTATCCCCGGCACAGTTCAGATCCACCTGCACCTAACGCTTGTGCACGTTCCTCCCACCGACTGGGTCACAACCGCCTCTGGGCGAGTCTCCCACTCTCAAACTATCCCCAATGATTTCTAGGTTACTGGGGCCACACTCCCAGTGGTCCCACAGTTCCCAGAAAGCACTCAGAGACCCAACACACAAACCACCAGGATTCTTTTTATCAGTCCATACAGCAGAGGCAATAAACTGAAAATAGTTTATTGTTTACTGTTGAACAATGAAGAAAAATTGCAATCAGCAAACAGTAACAGATAACTGGAAATATGGATCAATTATAACACTATCTAAACATTTGCTTACTTTCTAAAAAGTACCTGGGGAGATCAGGAAATATGCTGCTCACTGATTTATCAAATATAACTGATCACAGGGCCTCAGCAAAGAGAGTCTCTCTCTCTCTCTCCTCTCAAGCTAAGAAAAGCCAGTAAAATCGAAATGAAATTGAGCTCCTGGGCCAATCAGAGCCCAGAACAACAAGTTTTAAAAGTATACTGCTCACAGTACTGCAGAACACATCACTGAGTAAAACTAATGAGAGGGGGGGGGGGCAATTGTGACAAACTCTGGAGTACTATGCTATGCATAGCCCGATTTGTCCTGCACTCCCCAGGGACTGCTTTGGTATTTTCAGACCTCTGCATTTTGCTAGAATTTCCCTCATTATTTTCAGTCCTTGTGCTCTCTGCATTTTGCTGGATCCTCTTCTGGTATTTCTGAATTCTCTAGTATTTTCAGTACCTGTGCAGTGTTCCCTACACGTTACAGAAGTTTCCTTTGGTATTTCCACTCCATCACTTTTCTGCATTTTTGAAACTTGTATGTTCAGCCCCTGTGCTCGCTGCATTTTGCAAGACCACAGCCTCCTCTGGTACTTTCAGAACCCCATGTAGCTCTTCCTGCATATTCCAGCAGCCTCCCGTGATGGTTACAGCTCCTGTGCTCTCTGAATTTTGCAGCACCCGAAGACTTATCTGGAATTTTCAGTCCCCGTGCAGCTTCCCATGATAGTTTCAGCCCCTGTGCTCGCTGAATTTTGAAAGACTGGAGTCGCCTCTGTTATTTTCAGACCCCGTGCGGCGCTGCCTGGATGTTACTGGAGCCTCCTGTGCTTTCGTCCCCAGATGGATGGTGCATAAACTACTAAGCTCAGAGAGGGTTAAAGCCTGGCAAAAGGGCTCCTCCCATAAGCCATTTTTAATTCTCAGGACTTTCACAACAATGAAAGTGAAGCTTTAGCTGCCTCTGATTGCTACAGCCGAGGTAGCGCCCGGCACACAAAGAAAGCAGGGTTATTCATTCGGATTTTTAAAGAACTACAGCTCCAGAAGGGAGGCTGCAGCGTAGCCCTGGAAGCCCAGCTGTTAACAAAATCCAAATATTTTCCGCCCACTTGGCAAGAAATTGGAAGAATTTTCCAAAGGAGGAGAAAGAAGAAAGACGGAGCGGGGAGGGGATCTGAACGGGCATCCGAGGCAGCTCCGGAAAGGACAAAATCAGGGGTTCAGATCTTGCAAAAGGAGGGAACGGGGAGTCGAAAACGATGGCTTTCAAGTTTGCAAAAGCAGGACGAGACATCGGCAGGTCACTCGGATACTAACGAGCAGTCCAGGAGGCCGAAATAGCTGAGTAGACTTGAAGGTATCTCCCCCCCCCCCCCCCCCCCAATAAACCCATAGCCAACAACAATTGCGAGGGAAGGGCAGGGGTAGCACGTGCAGCAAAAAAAAAAAAGGGGGGGGTTCACTTCAGATTTTGCTAGCAATTTTTAGTTTTGTTTTCTTTGCATCACGAAATTTTCAACTTCGAAAATTAAGATAACTCTGGGGTGTTTGTTTGGAAAACAGGGGAAGGTTTGGTGGAAAGAGCAGGAAGGAAACCGGGATGATAGGGAAAAACAAAACCACCCCTTCCCTTTTCCAGTTTATGAAAGAAAAAAGTGACCTTAGTTTATTTATATTAGAGGAGGTTAGTTTAAATCGACACATTAAAAGATCCCTGCCTGCCTCTTTGATCTTGTGCTGTCGGAAAACCAACCTAATTGAGTGGCTTTTTTTTTAACCCTTTGGAGGAAGTAGTGGTTGAAAAACTGAGCTGAGAGTTTGAGGTTGGCCTGCTAGAGTAAGTTTAAACATATAAGAAATAAAATATATATGTGTGTCACTTCTCACCCCCTCCCCTGTTTTTTTTTTTAATGATAAAGTAGTATAATAGTCGTGTTAGTCTACTTGTAAAGGTAATAAACAGAAATAAAACAAAAAGATGATTCATCTTTTTATTGGACTAACAATACATTTCGTTTTTGACTATTTAAGTCAGAAAATTAAAAAAAAAAAAAATTAAGGTGAGGGTCTTTGGTGCTTAGTTTAGAGCAAGTTGTGCCCCCCCCCCCGGGTTAAAGATTGTGGAAATGAAAGAGATTTCGATTTTATAAACATGGTAAAAAGCCATTAAAAACCAATTAAGAAAATTCCACATGCGGCAATGGAACCTCCGAGGGGGGCTATAAAAATGATATCTATAACGAGAAGGGAGGGTTTGTGTGTGTGTCCTGGGGGGGCTGTCTGGGTTTATTGTTTTATACCAGAGATCACAATAATAAAAGCCAGTTTTGCAGGCAGTGCAGTTTTAAGCTAACACAATAGACCTTCAGGTCTCGGGGGGAGGGAGGAGAAGACCCTGGGGAGTGGGGAGGAAGATACTGAGTAATCAGGGGCGGGGGGAGGCTTGGGCTCCTGCTTGCATGTCGTGCAGGAAGAGCTTGTGTCAAAATGCAGCACCACACCCTCCCAAAAAAAAAAACAACAAAAAAACATTGCAACAAGGCTGTGCAAGAAGCAAAAACAAGATCCGGTCCTTAAAACTTCTAACAGGCGAGCAATGCATCAACCCTCCCGGGCTCGGTGCCGGCCAGCTCGGAAATTAACGGTAGAGGAAAGGGGTTGCACGTTTGCAGAATGTAGCAAAAGTGAGTTTGGGCAAATGCTGCCGGAGTATCCCCCCTCCCCCCGCCCAAAAAAAGGGGTTTCTACCAGGCTGTGATTCTTTTTCCAATGGGGACTCTCTCCAAAGAGGTTTAAAACATGAATTTATCATGCCTGACAGATTACTTTGTGTGATTATTTTAGGCGATGGGAGGGGAGGGCTTGTCTGAATAGCGAGGAGGGAGCTCAAGGGGCAAAGGTTATGTCGTAAATGCACCCACCCACCACCACCATTCTGCACATTCACAGAGAAATGTATTTGCTTCAGGATCCTGCCTAGAGGAAGATCAGAAAAACAGGACAAGAGGAAGGGGGAGGGACACAGAGGGCCTGAGGAGAACTAGGTAGTGGCAGGCTCAGGGAATTCTGATTTAGCTTTGCAGGGGATGGTGGAGTTTATGAGGCTGAAGAAGGTTGTAATAAGTTTGTGCTGTTCTAACTTCTTAACCCCCCCCCCCCCCCCCCCAGCTTTCCCTTGTTTGTTTTTAAAGAGGTGGTGCCTATTTGAATTTTTTGGACATTAGAAAACCAGAGATGGCTGGGATGACTTTTAAAATTAATTTTATTTTTCCAAAGAGGTTGGGAGGGAGGCAGCTGGTGGTAGAGTAAAACAAGTGAGCAGAGGGAAAATAGGGTGTGGAGTTAGCTGTCTTTTTGTAAGGAAATTTCAGTTAGGGAACAGCTTTTTAGGAGAGATTTTAGGAACTGGTGGTGAATTGTTAATTTTTTTTGACACATTTTGACTGTTTTCTTGCTAGGACTGAAGCTGCTTCACCGGGAGCCAGAGGCTTCTAAAAGATAAGGTGAGAAGCAGGACTTTTGAAGAACAGATGTTAACAGCTGTTGCTTAAGGGAACAATTGGACGTGTCTTTTGGCCAGGTTGGGGATTGATCGTGGCGAGTAAGTCCTTTCGAAATGGCTAGCATGTGTGTCCTGGGCAAATACACCCATGCCTTGGTGAGGGCTGTCCCGTCCTCCTTCGGTGAGATGCCGGATTCGGTGCTGGAGAAGGGCACGGAGCCGGTGGACCTGGCTAAGGCGCAGCGACAGTATGGGGTGCTGGCAGGCATCCTGCGGCAGAAGCTGGGCCTGCAGGTTGTGGAGGTTCCAACGGAGGAGGAGCTGCCGGCTGGACCCCTGGTGGAGGATGTGGCGGTGGTGCAGGGGGACACAGCACTCATCACACGTCCCTGGTCACCGTCACGAAGGAAGGAGGTGAGGAGCAGGAATTAGGGGTGGGCTGGGGAGACCTGGGACACTGATCTCTCTCTGCCTGATGATTTTATTTTTTATTTTGTTACATTTGTACCCTGCGCTTTCCCACTCATGGCAGGCTCAATGCGGCTTACATATTGTATACAGGTACTTATTTGTACCTGGGGCAATGGAGGTTTTAAGTGACTTGCCCAGAGTCACAAGGAGCTGCCTGTGCCTGAAGTGGGAATCAAACTCAGTTCCTCAGTTCCCCAGGACCAAAGTCCACCACCCTAACCACTAGGCCACTCCTCCATTTCAGCTGCCTGTGTGACCTTGAAGAGTGTAGTTAAGCTGTTTTTCTTATGCTGTGACCTTCAAGTTGCTTAACCTCCGGTTCAACAAGAAATGTGATTTAGAAACCTTGTAAAGTTCATGGATAGAGCTCTGTTTTTAGATGGGAGGGAGAATGGGGAGGACTGGAGGGTTTCAGTATTAGTGAAGGAGGTGCTACTGCAGATCTTATCACCTCCCACTTAGACTACTGCAACTTGCTTCTCACAGGTCTCCCACTGAGCCATCTCTCTCCTCTTCAATCTGTTCAAAATTCTGCTGCACGACTAATATTCCGCCAGTGTCGTTATGCTCATATTAGCCCTCTCCTCGTCACTTCATTGGCTCCCTGTCCGTTTCCGCATTCAGTTCAAACTCCTCTTACTGACTTACAAATGCATTCACTCTGCAGCTCCTCAGTATCTCTCCACTCTCATCTCTCTCTACATTCCTCCCCGGGAACTCCACTCACTGGGTAAATCTCTCTTATCTGCACCCTTCTCCTCCACCGCTAACTCCAGACTCCGTTCCTTCTATCTTGCTGCACCGTATGCCTGGAATAAACTTCCTGAGCCGGTACGCCAAGCCTCATCTCTGACCATCTTCAAATCTAGGCTAAAAACCCACCTCTTCGATGCTGCTTTTAACACCTAAACCTTCAACTGTCCCCTATCCCTGATGTGTCCTGTCTGTCCTAACCCTTATCCCTTACTTGTCCTGTCTGTCTGTCGTAATTAGATTGTAAGCTCTATTGAGCAAGGACTGTCTCTCCATGTTCAAGTGTGAAGCGCTGCGTACGTCCGGTAGCGCTATAGAAATGATAAGTAGTAGTAGTAGTAGTAGGATGGTACCCTGCCTGTACCTTACTTCTGAACTTAAGTAATTGTGGAGCTGAAATAACTTGTAAAGGCTTCGTTGCCAGAATCAGATCTGTGCTTTTGGGTCATGGAATGGCCAGTTCTGACTAGAGGTCATTATGTGGAGGGTGAAACCAGGACCACCGAGAGACAAAGCAGAGCCTGGGGCAAACAAGGCCCCCCCCCCTATCACCACTGCCCCCCCCCCCACGTGCCCTCATTTTTGTAAAAATTAAGGGCCCCCGTACCTTTTCCAAACAGCATTTCTTCGCAGGCAGTGAGCATGAGCAGCCAGTGATTGATACACACTGCTCCCACCGGCCCCTCAGCCTTCCCTCTGGCGTGTTCCCACCTACATGGAAACAGGAAATTGTGGCGCAAGGAAGGCTGTGTGACTGACATGAGCAGTGCGCATCAGTCACTGGCTGCTGGTGCTCGCTGCCAGCGAAGAACTGCTGTTTTAAAAGGTATTTGGGGAGGGGGGCCTTAAATTATTATTATAATATATTTTTTAAACAACAAATTGGCGAATTGATTCGAATTGCGAATTGGACAGCACTAGTGCCGAGCCCTCCTTGGTGGCTGGGCCCGGGGAATCTTGCACCTCCCCCTTCTCGGTGGCCCTGCCCTGGACCCCCATACATAAGGAGGTACTACTTGCTGTTGGGTTTTGGGGTACCCATTTCTGCCCTGGGCTCCAGTGTGTCTCAAGCCAGAACTGGATAAACCCTAACTCTATATACTTGACTACCAAGGTCTACTCTATCACGAATGAACTCTTAACGCAATACCACTTTATCCCTCATTCTGAGTATGTACTCTTTTACTTGACTGCTTAATCTACTATGTCAATCATAATCTTTAATGTAATACCTCTTGTATCTCTCACTCCAGAAATGGTGATCGCCATGACGGAACAGTGTAAGCCACATTGAGCCTGCAAATAGGTGGGAAAATGTGGGATATAAATAAATAACACCAGCTCTGAATACCGATGGTCCTTCTTTCCACTATACCCCAGATTCTTTAAAGGTCACCCAAATTTGGGCGCAGATCTGGTTATGCTCTATGCTGTAACAGTGGGCCCCTAAATTGGATTGTGCACCACTCAGAAGAGGGCGTGGCCATGGGAGGGGCATGGGTGGGTCAGGAGTGTTCACAAATGATGCGGGCAGTATTCCAGAAAAGCGGAGATTTGCATGGCAGGATTTACACCAGGTTTCAGCTGGCGGAAGTCCTCATGCTGAATTCGGTGCTCGCCGCTATTCTATGAAGTGTCCGTCCTGAAACGCCCTTTATAGGATAGCGTTGAGCGCCGAATTGTAGGCGCCATTTATAGAATCGGGTTTCTTGTGGGTAATTCTATCAATGTTGCCCAAACTTAGATGCTAAAATGCTGGGCGCTAAGTTCAAATTATATATCACTAGTAAAAAAAGGCCCGTTTCTCACACAAATGAAACGGGCGCTAGCAAGGTTATCATGTAATGGCGATTATGTTTTTAAGGGAACCGTTAGGAGGTGAGTTGTGGTGCGAGTTCCCACCACCCTTCTGGTTACAATGGAGTTTGAGCGGCGCAGGTGTCTGGACGTCAGCGGCCAGTTGTGGCCTGAGTTCCTGCCTCGCGGTCATTCTGAGTTTGACACGGCACTCATTAACGCGTACGGGCTCAGAGTTCCATGCCCCCCTCCCTCCCTTTCCTTCCCTCCGAGTTCCAGGCCCCCCTCTCCTCTGAGTTCCAGGCTCCCCGCCTCCCTCCCTCACTCTCCCTCTCCTCTGAGTGGCAGCCCGACCTGCGCTGCCCACCCTCTTCTCCCAGTCCTCCGCCTGCCCCTCGCCTTCCTGTGTGCCGCCCAGAATTTAAAAGTTCTTAACTCGGGGTCTGGCAGCAGCAGTGAAAGGCAAGCAGGCTCGGTGGTTCAGCCTGCCTTCCATGTCCCACGATTCTCTCCTCTACTGTCCTCCCATCCTATCCATTCTCCTCTGCCCTGCCCTCCCCTCCCCTCCCTTTCCGTTCCTCCCTCCCTTCGCGATTCTCTCCTCCCCTCAATTTGTACCTGAACATTCTCTGACTGGCGCTGGCTTCCCTTCCCTCTCACTGTTCCGCCCTCTGACATCATTACGTTTTGACGCGAGGGAGGGGTAATGAGTGCTTATGGATGTTACGAACCCAGGCATCCAGACATAGAACGTTGGAGGTGCAAATTTATTATATAGGATAAGAACATAAGAATAGACACACTGGGTCAGACCAGTGGTCCATCCAGCCCAGTATCCTGCTTCCAACAGTGGCCACTCCAGGTCACAAGTACCTGGCAGAAACCCAGTTAGTAGCAGCGTTACATGTAGAACCCCAAAGAGTAGCAGCGTTACATGTAGAACCCCAAAGAGTAGCAGCGTTACATGTAGAACCTCAAAGAGTAGCAGCATTCTATGTAGCATCTCAAAGAGTAGCAAGATTCCATGCAGAACCCCAAAGAGTAGCAATATTCCATTCAGAATCTCAGAGTAACAAGATTTCCATGCAGAACCACAAAGAGAGCAAGATTCCATGCAGAACCACAAAGAGAGCAAGATTCCATGCTACCAATCCCGGGGCAAGCAGTGGCTTTACCATGTCTATGTCAATAGCAGACTATGGACTTTTCCTCCAGGAACTTGTCCAAACCTTTTTTTTTAAACCCAGATGCGCTAACCTCCGTTACCACATCCTCCAGCAACTAGTTCCACAGCTTAAGTATTCTTTGAGTGAAAAAATATTTCCTCCTTTTTTTTATTAAAAGTATTTCCATGCAGTTTTATTGAGTGTCCCCCCTGGTCTTTGTACTTGAATGAGTGAAAAATCGATTTACCTCCACCTGCTCCACACCGCTCAGGATTCTGTAGACCTCAGTCACATCCCCCTCAGCCATCTGTTTTCCAAGCTAAAGAGCCCTAACCATGGGAGCAGTTCCATCCCTCTATCAATTTGGTTGCTCTTCTTTGAACCTTTTCTAATTTTGCTATATCTTTGATAACGGCGACCAGAATTGTTATAGAATTTTACTGTAAATCAGCATTTTATTGTCTAACTTTAGGCACAAGTGATTAAGGCGGTTGACTTAGCGGACTTTAAAAAAGGGTTGGACGGCTTCCTGGAGGAAAAGGCCATAGAATGTTATTGAATGGACATGGGAATAATCCACTATTTCTGGGATGGGTGGGACAAATTGTTTGTTCTTTTGGCCGCTGTCGGAGACAGGGTGCTGGGCTCGATGGACCCTTGGTCTGTCCCAGCATGGCAATGCTTATGCCTGAATTTGATATAAGTACATAAGTGCTGGGCCTGCCTCTGAGCTGCTAATGCTCCTCTTACGACCCCCCCCCCCCCCCCCCTCGCAGTTGTGTGCTAAAGTGATAGCATTACAAAACTGGCTGCACATCTCTGCATGTATGAAATTCAAAATTCTTCTGGTCTATAAATCTGGATTTCCCTCTGCCCCCGCCTATCTGTGCTCCCCTCTTTTGTCTCTGCTCAGCCGATAACAATCTTCTAGATTTGCCCTCACACAACTCAACTTCGCCTTTCCGTTTCCCATGACTCTGCATTTAGAGATATTGGTCCCAAACTCTGGAATGACTTACCACTCCTACATTAGGAATCAGCCCTCACTAGCAGCTTTTAAACAAGCTTTGAAGACTCATCTTTTCTCTGTTTTGTTTTTCCACTGTTTAATTTTTCTCAGGTCTGCTCTTGTACCTTGTCTGCTTTCTTTTATTGTTTTGTAAACCACTTAGTTGCGTATTTCTAGGCCTTTGATGGTATATAAAAAATAAATAAATAAGGGCAGTTATGAGTGTAACTTCAAATTAGCTCCAGTTATAGCCAATTACTACCACCGCTACTTATCATTTCTAATGAGTTTATCTTGTTGGGCAGACTGGATGGACTGCTCAGGTCTTTATCTGCCATCATTTACTATGATAGTGCTACTAGACGTATGCAGCGCTGTACACTTGAACATGAAGAGACAGTGCAGAATCCTAAAGAGTTGCAAGATTCCGGAACTCCAAAGAGCAGCAAGATTCTGTGCAGAATCCCAAAGAGTTGCAGGATTCTGGAATCCCACAGAGAACTACTACTACTTATCATTTCAGTACTCTACTAGACGTACTCAGTTCTGTACATTTGAACATGAAGAGACAATCCCTGCCCAGCAGAGCTTACAATCTAATCAGGACAGACAAACAGGACAAATAAGGGATAAGGACAAAGAGTAGCAAGATTCCGGAATCCCAAAGACTACTACTACTACTTATCATTTCTGTAGCGCTACTAGACGTACGCAGTGCTGTACAGTTAAACATGCAAGAGACGGTCCCTGCTCGACAGAGCTTACAATCTAATCAAGACAGACAAACGGGACAAATGAGGGAATTACTTAAGGTGGAAATGATAAAACATACAAGGGTACTGAACAAGTGAATAGGAAGGCGTTAAAAGCAACCCCAAAAAGGTGGGCTTTTAGCCTAGATTTGAAGACGGCCAGAGCTGGAGCGTGACATACTGACTCAGGAAGCGTATTCCAGGTGTAGGGTGCAGCAAGATAAAAGAAATGGAGTCTGCAGTTGGCAGTGGAGGAGAAGGGTACAGATAAGAGAGATTTACCATGAACTGAGTTCCCGAAGAGGAGTGTAGGGACAGGTAAGTGTGGAGAGGTACTGAGGAGCTGCAGAGTGAATTCACTTGTTAGTAAGAGGAGTTGAAACTGGATGCGGAAACGGATAGGGAGCCAATGAAGTGACTTGAGGAGAGAGCTAATCTGAGCATAGCGACACTGGCGGAATATAAGTCATGCAGCAGAATTTTGAACACTTTGAAGGGGAGAGAGGTGGCTTAGTGGGAGACCTGTGAGAAGCAAGTTGCAGTAGTCTAAGCGAGAGGTGATTGTTTGGAGGGGGGGGGGTTGTATTTTTTTGGGTTGCCTATTTGCATAATGTATAAGGTAGTGTGAGCTGGTAATTATTATGGTATATATGTTTGTAGGTGGGTTTATTTATTTATTTATATTTATTGCACTTGTACCCACATTTTCCCACCTATTTGCAGGCTCAATGTGGCTTACAGAGAACTGTCATGGCATAGCCATGTCAGGTTACATCATACAATTGGTGTTACAAGAAGTTAAAGAAGACAAGAGGATTTGTTGAAGTCTTTGTAGGAAAGTACATTCTGAGTAAAGTTGGATAGGTGTTTGTATTATAGCTAGTTAAGGGTTCTCGTGGTAGGCTTTGTTAAAGAGGTAAGTCTTCAAGGCTTTGCGGAAGTTAGTTAATTCGTTGATCTTTCTCAGGTGAATTGGGAGTGAATTCCATAGCTGCATACTCGTATAGGAGAAGCTGGTCGTGTGAGGTAATTTGTATTTTAGACCTTTGCAGCTGGGGAAGTGTAGGTTGAGAAAGGTGCGGGATGATTTCTTAGCATTTCTTGGTGGTAGGTCAATGAGGTCTAGCATGTAGGTCGGGGCATCTCCGTAAATGATTTTATGAACAATCGTGCAAATCTTGAATGTGGTACGTTCTTTAAGTGGTAGCCAGTGTAACTTCTTTCTTAGGGGTTTTGCACTTTCATATTTTATTTAATTATAATTTGAGGAAGTCACTGTGTGATGACCTAATACTGAAAGTTTATTTTTTCTAAATTTAAGCTGAAGGTGATGTTACATATTAGGTACAGTTGGCAGGTCCCTGCCTAGGAGAGCTTAAGTCAGGCTTCGACAAATTTCCTTTGTCTCTAGGAGCAAGTGGCTGATACTTCTTCCCACTCCCAACCTATTGTCAAGAGTGGGTAGGGGAAGCCATCCACTGGGGGGGGATTTAGTAAACCAGTCTCATGTCTCTCTGTATAGGTCTCTGGTGCATCTGAATATAGTGCAACTTGAAAAGCTCCAGAGCAAGGTGGCAAAAATAATAGAGGGGATAGAGCACCCTTTTTACAAAGAGAAACTAAACAGGTTATAGCTCTACAGAGTGCAGAAAAGACAACTGAGAGCAGATGTGATAGAAATGTTGTAAAATCATGAGTGGGGTGGAACTGTTCAATAGGAAACAGCTGTTTGGCTATCTGTATCAAGATTTATCTATTTTTTCCAGTGAGCTGTCAGCTGCCGAGTAATGGCTTAGATCTCCACTGTTTCCTGGAATGGCTGTCCTGGCTTGTTTACGTTTTTATTTTTTTGCCGGTTCCCATGTGTAAGGGGTGTGTCCCTCCTGCTCTCTGGTGCCAGATTTCTTCTAGAGAGATGTGGGACGGGAGTAATTTGATTGAAAACTTGTTTTGTGGGCCATGCACACGGGCTGCTGTGAAGGTATTAGGTGCCATAGCCAAACCTTCAGCCTTGTGTGCCTCCTGCCCTTGATGTTGAGAAAATCAACAGGTGTGATTGTCCCTCTTGGAACAATCCTGTAAAAATGCAGACTTGTGATATTTAACGATTTTAAATATGAAACTTCATTTTGTATATATGCATTGCATACATGAAGGTGATTTTCCAAACAAAAGCTGCTTACCCGAGGAAATAGTGAAAATTTGTACACGTTCTCTGCTGAGAAAAGAATGTCCTAATGTTTTTTTGCATTTGTGATAAGACTGCCGTTGCCTTTTGCCATTTCCCTGATCATGCTGGGCTAGGCAGATGCCTAGTTTGCCTAATGTTTAAGCCAGCTCTGGCTGTACCCTCTCTTACCCTCCCCCCCCCCCCCCCCCCCCCCCCCACACGAATATGATAGTGTATATACACTTGAGAATCTCATTTCCCTTTTGTGTACCAAGGGTGCTTACCCGCCCTGGCTGTTTTGGTTTTTATTTATTTATTTGTTGCATTTGTATCCCACATTTTCCCACCTATTTGCAGGCTCAATGTGGCTTACATGGTACCAGAGGTGCGTTTGCAGTCTCCGGTGTTTGCAAATACAGAGTGATGTTGAGATGAGATAAAGTTCACGTGGGACAGCCACATAAGGTCGTTGAACAGTGGGAAAGTTGTGTTTTGTGCATTTTGAATTCTAGTGTTATTGTGTTGCAGAGATCAGGCATTTGTTGGGTTGGTAGGGTATGCCTTTTTAAAAACATAAGTTTTTTTTTTTAGTGTTCTCCGGAAGTATAGGTGGTCGTACGAGGTTTTCGTGGCTTTTGGTAATGCGTTCCACAATTGGGTGCTTATGTAGGAAAAGTTGGATGCGTAGGTTGATTTTGTATTTTGAGTCCTTTGCAGCTTGGGTAGTGCAGGTTTAGGTACGTTCGTGATGATTCGGATGTGTTTCTCATAGGTAGGTCGATCTGTCATGTATCCCAGGGCTTCACCGTAGATAATCTTGTGAACCATTGTGCAGATCTTGAAAGCAATGCGTTCTTTAATTGGGAGCCAATGTAGTTTTTCGCTACCGTATCGGGTTTTTCCGAAGATAAGTCTGGCTGCCGTATTCTGAGCAGTCTGGAGCCTCTCTAAGGTTTGTTCTTTACATCCCGCATAGATTCCATTGCAGTAGTCTAAATGGCTTAGTACCATTGATTGTATCAGATTGCAAAATGTTTCCCTTGGGAAGTATTGTTTCACGCGTTTGAGTTTCCACATTGCGTGAAACATTTTCTTCGTTGTGGATGACACTTGGTTCTCTAGTGTTAGTTAGTGGTCTATTGTGACGCCGAGGATTTTCAGGCTGTCTGAGATAGGGATAGTGTGGTTTGGAGTGTTGATAATTATGGGGTTGGCCACGCTGTGTTGAGATGACAACGAGACAAGTGTGTTTCTTTCTTTGTTGAGTTTCAGTTGAAATGCCCAAGTGTCCATGATGTTTTTATTTTATTTATTTATTTTATGGCATTTGTATCCCACATTATCCCACCTCTTTGCAGGCTCAATGTGGCTTACAATTCGTCATGGATACTGGAAATAGCAGTGAATATACATTTGGTTTACAGAGGGTTTTGTGTTACATGGTGGTGAAATACATGAAGGTGTTAAAGCAGAAAGACATTATAAGACAGTCTGGAAGTTTTAAAGATTATACAGTTACACATGTTAGATTATGTTGAAGCTGATCTTGATTTCATTGGTGATTTCCCTTTTCTCTTAAAAAGGACTTCACCAGAAAAAAAAGCTTAATCTAAATTGGAGACCTCTCTGTTTTGGGCAGTGTTTCTCAAACTGGTCCTGCAGTACCCACCTCCTGGCCAGTTTGGCTGTCAGGTTATCCCCAGTGGAATATGTGAGATTTTGCATTCAAATCTCATGCATTCATTGTACATAGCCAAAATGTCGAGGGGGGGGGGGGGGGGCAGAAGCTATTCCAGAGCAGCCTTTTTCTCAAGCTGGTCCTAGGATGTAGAAATGCCAAGCTACCCAGTTCCAGGCTTGTGATTTTTGGGACAATCCTGGATTTCTAACCACCCCATCCTGGTGCATTATGGGACTTGCAGCTCTGCTTTCAATAGGCAGGCACTACAAATCCGAGACTGCTTTGGGATGTAAGTTCAAAACCAGGACTGCCTAAAAAGTCTCCAACCTGGAACTGGGCATCTTGGCATTTCTGAACATGCATCGCTTCCCTCTCCATAGGGTGTCCCTGGGGCCTGGGAGTGGCAGGAAGCCAGCGCCTCTCAAATCTGCTTACTCTGCTGTGCATCAACAACAGATACAGATTTCATCCACAGTACTGCCTGAGATACCCCGGGGGACAGTGCAGGGAGGGGCATACCCGCAGTTGGTCCATGTGTACACCTAGTTCAGCTGATGCACCTCAGGGCTGCCATTCAGCCCCTTAGTTAGGCCTTCCAGTATTTGGCCCACTCTTCTTCCCCACCACACTGTTGCAAACTGTCAACAAGTAGATGAAATGAAGTGAGGCCATGGTGGCAGCAGTGAAGTCTTAAAAACACTTGTAATAGTGGAGTGCATCTTGCAGATGTCTGAAGTATCTCAGAAGTGAGACACTCTGGACAGATTTTAATTTATGCTGGTGAACCTATTAAAAAAAAAAGTTAAGCTTTTCCCTAAGTGAAACACAGGCCTTGGGAGGAGTTAAGATGGCTTCCAAGCTGGTAGCCATGGCAACACCAGGAGAGGGTTGTGAGGCCTTGAAGGCCTGATTAACCTTACAGGGGCCTTGGCAGGTCTCCCTGTGACTCTTTGGGAAGAAGATCCTCGGCAGGATGAGTCCTGCTTAGGTCAGCTGTGGCTCAAGGATTACTTAAGCTGTCCTAAATGCCAGCTGCTCTGCCCCTATATCTTTGCTACCTGAGCATTTGTAGATCACTGTCGCCTATTGTTTCACTAAATTCTTGGAGGGGGGAGGGGGTGCAGGGTTCAGCATGATTAGTTAAGGGATGTTTCCTAAGAGAGAGGCCTTGCATTCCCACGGCCCCTCCCCTATTTTGTGGTGATTTAGCCCCAGCTCCTGCTGCTTTTTGGGTCTGTTTCAGGATCTTGATCTGCATTTTAAATTGTGCAGTTGCATCCATATTAGGCCTTGCCTTCCAAAGCAAGGCAGACATCTAGAAATATGCATACATTTAAAACTGTGCACTTGAAGTGGCATAGTTTGATTTGGTCGTCCCCAGAAAACACAACTAGAGAGGCCAAGTTACCCAGTTCCCAGGCTGGAGCCTTTGTGGCCAGTCCTGGTTTTGATCTTGCATCCCAAAGCAGTCTGGGATTTGTAGTGCCTGATCCCGTCCAATGAAATCAGTGCCTGTAAGTCGCACAGTGCAACAGGATGGGTTAGTCAGAAATCCAGGACTACCCAGGAACTCTAGCCTGGAACCTGGGTAACTTGGCTTCTCTGCAAAAGTAAATATAAGCCTGGTTCTTCTCCCAATCCTTTAATTCATAGGGTGACTGACTATATATTCATTCTGCACCTGGACTAGCTTGTTACACACACTGTAACTTAGGCCAGCTCCTTATCTCCTGCTTAACTACACAAAGAACTTGCCTTGAGTTTAGCCAATCATCAAATTATCCCAACTGACTGGGTACCATTCATCTTGTTCCCTTCATATATCTACTATTTATTTATTTATTGCATTTGTATCCCACATTATCCCACCTATTTGCAGGCTCTATGTGGCTTACATAGTTTTGTTAACATTGTCATTACAAGGTGACATGTACATTTAATGTTGTGCAGAGGTTAGATGAGGGTAAAAGAAGGAGAGGAGTGATTTAGGTAGCTATAGTAGATGAGTTATCTTAATTGAGTGGATTGTCGGGTGGATTATTGTGGCTATTAGTTCTCATTGTATGCCTTGCTGAAGAGATATGTCTTAAGAGATTTGCAAAAGATATTTGTTTCGCCGATTGTTCTCAGGTCTGTGGGCAGTGCATTCCACACTTGCGTGCCCAAGTACGAGGATGTGGTCGCATGCATCTGCTTGTACTTTAGTCCTTTACAACTGGGGAAGTGCAGGTCGAGAAATTTGCAGGATGATCTTGTGGCGTTTCTTGGAGGCATGTCTACAAGGTTTAGCATGTAGATTGGGGCGTCTGTGTGAATGATTTTGTGTATAATCGTGCAGATCTTGAACGTAATGCGTTCTTTAATGGGAGCCAGTGAAGCTTCTCTCTCAAGGGTTTTGCACTTTCATATTTGGTTTTTCCAAATATGAGTCTGGCGGCTGTATTCTGGGCAGTTTGTAGTTTTTTGATAGTCTGTTCTTTGCAGCCTGCTTATAGTGCTTTGCAGTAGTCCAGATGACTTATTACCATTGACTGTACCAGGGTCTGGAAGATGTATCTCGGGAAGAAAGGTTTTACTCTTTTAAGTTTCCACATGGAGTAGAACATCTTTTTCATCGTGTTTTTCACTTGGTCATCGAGAGTGAGGTTTCGATCAATGGTGACTCCAAGAATTTTCAGGTTTTTTGAGACCAGGAGAGAACAGTATGGTGGTGTTATGGTAGAGAAGTGTTTTGTGTTATGTTGTGATGTGAGTACAAGGCATTGTGTTTTTTCTGCATTTAGTTTTAGTTGGAATGCATCTGCCCAGGTGTGCATTATTTGGAGGCTTTGGTTGATCTCGTTGGTGATTTCACTTAGATCATGTTTGAACGGGATGTAGATTGTGACATCATCTGCATATATGTGGGGGTGTAGGTTTTGATTGGCTAGAAGTTTGGCTAAAGGTATCATCATCAGGTTGCATAAGGTTGGCGAGAGGGGGGATCCTTGGGGAACTCCACATTCAGGTGTCCATGGGGGTGATCTATCCGCGTTCGTTGTTACTTGGTATGATCTTGTGGTCAGGAATCCTTTGAACCATTTGAGAACTGTGCCTCCTAGTCCAAAGTATTCTAGTATATGTAGTAGTATTTCATGATTGACCATGTCAAAGGCATTACTTATCATTTCTAAAGCGCTACTAGACTAGTCCCTCAGCTATATCGTAAGCTGTATTGTACAAAATCATTTAACAACATATTTATTTATTAACTGCCTTTATGAAGAGATTCACCCAAGGCAGTGTACAGCAGGTACGGTTTAACATCAAACTTACAATTTTGTTAACAGCATAACAATAGTAAAATAACCAAGAATAAACATAAATACAGTGAGAGAGGAAACTTGAAAACAGCAAATTGAAACCTAATAATAAGACTACCATGACCATGAAACAGGATCAAGAATATACATTTAACAGCACTGATATTCCAAAAACAAGACATATAATATGATGCAAGTATAATAATGATGGAATAGCTAATAAACACACGATTAGAAAGTATCTATATTAGTTGAATGTTCTAATGCTGCTTATTAGGTATATCAGTATTAAGGTACCATTGTATTTTATCTCTGTTATTTGAATTTCAGTGCTGTTAAATGTGTATATTTTTGATCCTGTTTCACGGTAGTTCGAGTACTAGATTTCAGTTTAATGTTTTCTCAAGTTTACGTCATTTATTTTATTTGTCTATTCTTGGTTGTTTTACTATTGTTATGCTGTTAACAAAATTGTAAGTTTGATGTTAAACTGTACCTGCTGTACACTGCCTTGGGTGAATCTCGTTATAAAGGCGGTTAATAAATCCTAGTAAATAAATATCAAAATGGTGTCTCCTGCTGCTTTTTTTGCCAGTAAAGCCAGACCTGGTTTTGCTCCTGTGTGTGCTGGGGGCTTGTAGTATGTTGGTTTACAATTACATTTATTTATTTATTTATGTATTTATTTAGATTTTGCTCACACCTTTTCCAGTAGTAGCAGCTCAAGGTGAGTTACATTCAGGTACTCTGGATATTTCGCTTCCCAGGAGGGCTCACAATCTAAGTTTGTACCTGAGGCAATGGAGGGTTAAGTGACTTGCCCAAGATCACAAGGAGCAGCAGTGGGATTTGAACTGGCCACCTCTAGATTGCAAGATCGGTGCTCTAACCAATAGGCCACTCCTCCACCTAACTAATCAGAAACGAATGCCATAAATCCTGACAGGACAGGTAGAAGGGGGTAAGGAAAGAAGAGAGACATAACTCCCCCCCCCCCATGTATGAAGCTGTGTGGCAATGCTGACACAGCACATTCAAAGTGAACGGGCTGTGTCAGCATTAGCACACGGCAGCGAAAGTTAGGTCAATGCATGCAGGCAGAAAAACTCATACCCGACTCCCATATGCCAAATTTTAAAAAATTGGGTTTTTAGAGCAGACGTAAGGGAAAGAAGGTTCAAGTAATGCAGGAGGTAAAGAATTCCAGAGAAGGGGGCCTAGGGGGACCCCCCCAAAGCCCCCCCGCCCCCCAAAATTTCTGGTAGATTCCAAGTGGGCAGATGATACCAATAGAAGAACCAATTGATGCCCATCGGATGAGTGAAGAAAATGAGAAGTTGGGGAAGGGGGACAGTTATGATATAGCATTTTGTGAACTAATGAATAGTTTTTAAACTGAGATTTTGAGCCAGTGGTGGTGTATAAGCAGGAGAGTCAACGTGATCGAATTTACTGGCATGGGATAAAATACAGACAGCAGTATTTTGAACTGGCTGGAGACGCTTAAGGAAGACCAGTGTAGGCCACGTTTGCATAGCCTAAATAAGAGAGGACAATTACATAGAGAACTCATTTGAGCAAAGGAGTCAAGAAGCCTGCATATAGAATGAAATCGAGGACACAGAGCCCAGAACAACCGAGCTTATTTGAGTTTCAAACCACAAGCCCTGATCAATCATGGCACCGAGATGTTTAAAGGAGCTGACTAATGAGAGAGCTGTACCATCTAATAAAGGACCAGAAATAGGTCCAGAAGATGAGCCAGTGATCCAACAGTCAAGAATTAGACCATTGGTCTTCAAGCAGGAAGAAATGTCGCCTAAGCAAAACTGTAATCGAGAGAGATCCAGGGAGAGAGGGTAAACAGAAGCTACCAGGGAAATATTGTTGGCATAATAAGCCAAAATAATATGAGACTTAAGGGTTGGCAGCTCCTGCCTTCAGTGTCCATGGGAAGAACAAAGTGGAGGGGTGGAGCTGGAGTGGCAGACCAGCTAGTATCTTGAACTTGTGCAAAACTCTGCCTTGTATTTTTTAATTTTTTTACCAAATTTTAAATGTTATATATATAAAGCCCATTTGGGCTCTTCAGAGTGACAATGATATAGAAAGCTCAGGATGTGTTCTCAATATCCTCTCTCTATTTGATGAGGCTTTGGGGGTTCTCTCAGTTTCTCTAGTTCAATCACAATTAGCTTTTTTTACTTACACTGCTTCCCTTCATTTTAGCTGTTTTTTTTGGGGAGGGGGAGAATCTCCTGCTGTCTAACCTCCCCCCCCCCCCCCCCCCCCCCCCGATTTTAGAGTTTCAATTTCCTTTCTTTTTGGAGTCTTCTAACCCATTCATGTGGCAGGTTGGCTGTGAACGCATGCTATTAAATCTATCACAGGAATGATTTTTTTGGATTTAGTTCATGCCTTTTTGGTCGCAGCTCAAAGCTGTTAACATTTAGATGCAGTGGGCATTTCCCTGTTCCCAGAGGTGCTTGCAGTTGTAACTGGTCAACATTCAGAAGCACTTATCTGGATAAATATTGCTGACTGGGATATTAAGCAGCACAGTCCAGATAGAGCTTCTGAGTATCCTTAGACTACCTCGACATTTAGCAGTGCTTAGTTGGCAGCTTCAGTAATCGGGAAGCAAAGCCAGTGATGGGCAGATCTCAACGGTCTGTGTCCTGATTGTGGCTGGACAGATTTGGATGGACTAGAGCGGGGCTTCAGTGATGGCTTCAGTAGTTGGGGCGCATGTCCAGGGCTGGGCAGACTTCTACAGTCTGTGCCCTAAAAATAGCAAGGAGAAATCAAGATCGAGTATGCATATGTAGTTTCGCATCATACCTAAGGGTGGTGGATATGTGGAATGCCCTCCCGCAGGAGGTAGTGGAGATGAAGAAGGTAATGGAATTCAAACATGAGTGGGATAAACACAAAGGAATCCTGTTTAGAAGGAATGGATCTAAGGAATCTTAGCGGAGATTGGGTGGTGACGCCCATAATTGGGAAACAAAACGGGAGCTGGGCAGACTTCTACAGTCTACGCCTTGATCGTGACTGAAAAGATAAGGATGGGCTGGAGCGTAAATTTTAAGGGGTTTCGACATTAGTTTCAGAACTTAGTACAAGAGGAATGCTGGGCAGACGTCTACGGTTTGTGCCCTGAGAATGGCAAGGACAAATCAAACTTGGGTATAAAGTATCACATACCATGTAAAATGAGTTTATCTTGTTGGGCAGACTGGATGGACCGTACAGGTCGTTATCTGCCATCATCTACTGTGGTACTGTGCTGGGCGGAGCCAAGGTGGTTCCGGAACTTCTCCAGATAGTGGACTGGATATTCTGAAGTCTGGAGTGGACTGAGTTCTGGTACTGACTACTTTATCCAGATAGAGGCAGTGAATATCCGGATATTTTTTATGGATATTAGGTCCTTTCTGGGTGCCTTTAGTAGAGTCGCATTAAAGTGGTTAAGACGTTTTCAAAAATTATAATTTAGAAAGAGTGAAAATAGAACTCTGTAGTCAAATATGATAGCATAGGCAAAGAGAGAGAGAGAGATTTAGCAAGTAGACATGAAGCAAACGGCAGCAAAGGTGAGAGGAGCCTTTTTAGCAGGTGGGAGAAATGTGCTCCGTATCACAAGCCAAGTTGGTGTGTGTAATTAAAAAAAAAAAAAAAGCTGACAGCTGTGGCTGAATATTGACTACAAGTCCCAGCATACACTGGGGTAAAACCAGATCTGGCTTAGCTTAAGTGTCAAAAAAAGCAGCCAGTTGTCTACTTAATTTACTGTGAGGCACTCGCTCAAGGCATTAACTTCACTTTCTATAGGTGTAGAGCAGCATTTTGAGCCATTTTCAGGGCAGCGGGTTAGGGAGGGGCTGGAGGGTATTCTAAAAATAACCCACTAACAGGGAAGGTAAAGGCAAAATCACACCAAAAATATATGCTTTACCTATAGCTGCAAAACAAAGACCAACATATACATTTTGAACTAAAAGAAGCCTCAAGTCTCCAGGGTCACCCCTTCAAGAATACGCAACTATCATAGGATTCAAATAAAGGGGAAAGCCAGACGTCGCAAGCTAAATGCTGCTGTTTGCCCCGATGTGTTTTGAGTTTTTCATATGGGGGTGGGATTATATCTGAGAGATTTTTGGGGGAACTTTTCTTGAGTAGTTGAGCTGTGATGTACAATGCACATTGTTGGACTATAGTATTTGATAGGGAATTTTCCTTCTAGGTTTTGTTTTCTCATTGTCTGGGTGGTATTAGGAAAGGAATGGAAAACAAAAGTGAGGACGTTATAATGCCTTTGTATCGGCCCATGGTGCGACCCGCACCTCGACTATTTTGTTCAGTTCTGGTCACCGCATCTCGAAAAAGATATAGCGGAATTAGAAAAGGTACAGAGAAGGGCGACGAAAATGATAAAGGGGATGGGACGACTTCCCTATGAGGAAAGGCTGAAGCGTCTAGGGCTCTTCAGCTTGGAGAAAAGACGGCTGAGGGGAGATATGATAGAAGTCTATAAAATGAGTGGAATGGAAAGGGTACACGTGAATCGTTTGTTTACTCTTTCCAAAAATACTAGGACTAGGAGGCATGAGATGAAGCTACAAATTAGTAAATTTAATACAAATCGGAGAAAAGGTTTCTTCACTCAACGTGTAATTAAACTCTGGAATTCGTTGCCAGAGTATGTGGTAAAGGTGGTTAGTTTAGCGGGGTTTAAAAAGTGTCTGGACGACTTCCTAAAGAAAAAGTCCATAGACCATTATTAAATTGACTTGGGGAAAATCCACTGCTTATTTCCAGGATAAGCAGCATAAAATGTATTGAGCTTTTTCGGGATCTTGCCGGGTATTTGTGACCTGGATTGGCCACTGTTGGAAACAGGATGCTGGACTTGATGGACCTTTGGTTCTGTCCCAGTGTGGCAATACTTATGTACTTATGTTTCCCCTTTATTTGAAGCCTATGATAGTTGTATATTCTTGAAGGGGTGACCCTGGAGGCTTGAGGCTTCTTTTATTTCAAAATGTATATGTTGCTCTCTTTGTTGCTCTGTGCATTGCAGCTGTAGGTAAAGTTTATATTTTTGATGGTATTCTAAAAAATACCATTCCTGCATCCTCTAAAGTTTTTGACGACGACAAATCCTCAAAGTCGGGAAACTCACGAAGAACCACTGGTACTTCAGCTGTGCCCGGATTCACCATTTGATAAATTTAGTTTTTATACTTGAGGCAGTGGAAGGTTAATTATCTTGCCCAAGGTCACAAGGTTTGTCAGTGGGATTTGAATCCTGATTTCTGTGGTTCCCAGTCGGCAGCTCAAACCATTACACTGGGATCAGGAAAAGCATAGAACACATCTGTAAGTCACTCTCTTGATGAAGGAGAGCTGCCAAATACCTTCCCATTTGAGGACCAGTATGTGTCAGTAGGAGAGGAAGATAGCGGGAAAAGGACCACGGGCTCCAGAGACAGGAAGGAGAATCTTAATGCTTAAGAAGATTTATTGATCCTTTTCCCACCATCTTCCTCTCCTGTTGTGCAGTCCCGTGGGGTCATGGAGTTCTCCGCACTTGCAGATTTTTGCCAGTACGTCGTTGACAATCTACCCCATCAGCCTTCAAACTCTTTATTGGGTGTATCCTCAAGGTTGTGACCGTTTCCAAATGCATTCTCTTCACTATTAAGAAATGGTCTTGTCCTTATTACTACTACTACTACTTATCATTTTTATAGCGCTACTAGATGTACACAGCACTGTACACATTATGTGGGCTTACAGACTAAGGCTTTTTTTTTTTTTGCACCTGGGGCAGTGAAGGGTTAAGTGACTTGCCCAGGTTCACAAGGAGCTGTAGTGGGAAGTGAACCCAGTTCCCCAGGATCTCGGCTCACTGCAGTAACCATAAGGCTACTCCTCCACTCCACTTTCAAGCATGTAAACTTTTCCCCCTCAACCACTTCCCTCTTTCCGTTATGAACTTAGAGAGACAGAGAGTAGCAGGAAAAAAAAAAAGCAAGAATGAAGATGGGGGCCGCACCAGAGGTCTCCTAGGGTCAGCATTGCCCCTGGGCTTTGCACTGAAGAACACTGGTCCATGGGAAGTCTCAGATGCTCCTGGGATGTTCTGTTCGTCAAGTTTTGTTGAATGTTAAGACAGCCATTTTGAAGGTGCCTCTGAGGTTGAGTATGCATCTGCTTTGTCAACACTTTGCCCAATAAAGAGCAAATGAGAGGACTTGGCTCTCCACATTTGTCTGGCTGGCTGGTTGACCACTGGAATCTAGGCGTTCTGCTGCTGACCTCTTATGCACTAGAACATGTCTTCCCGGGCAGACCTATGTGTATCAACCAAGGGTTGGTCAACATAGGGGTGGTGTAATGATTTTTAGAGGATTGGTTTGGGGAAGCGGTTAGTTCAGGCACAGTTCGATGAGGGTGGTGAAGGGGCAGTAGCTGAGATGAATGAGTAATGCCCTTGCGGTGTATCAGCCACCTGATGTGCGAGTGTTGGGTACATTGTGTTTAGTTGGGTTGTTGATTCCTTTAGATTGTCTGGTCATCATGGTTGATTTTTAATTTGCATATGGAAGTGGTCCGTGATCCTTGGGTGGGGTAAGTCATTACTGCTACGTAATATGTTTAAGCAGCTTGTGGTAGCAGACGCATGAGGCCACACGTTTGTCTTGGTGGTGGTTCTTTGCATCTGAATGGTTTGGAGGCAAATTACGGTGGTTGATTCTCCCGTCATCTGGTTCCATGATCAGATCATGTTGTGGGTTGTGTTTCCCCCCCCACCCCCACACTTTCAGGGGGGCTAGGTCAGATGGGCTGGCTGCCCGTTGATTCAAGTGTTGGGTTGTGTCATGGGAGAGTTGATGCCAATAAGCTCATCTAACTTCTGTTGTTAGTGTTTTGGGAGTTGGCTAATCCTATAAGTACAGAAGCGATTCTTGATCAGATCACTCTATTGTGAGAAGTGGTGCCCAGGAGTTGAGTGAATCTACCATGGTTTACTGTTTTCAGAGGTCTTTGTGTGGACAAGTAGGGAAGTGAGGTGCACAGACCAGATCCAAAATGGCTACCCCCCTCGTCGGTCCCTGGACCAGTTGTTCCAAGAAGCAGTCGTTAATTACATCTAGAAATTTTATCTCCCTGTCACTCCCTGATGTAACATTTATCCAGGCAATATCGGGGTAATTGAAATCATCCATTATTATTTCATTTCCCAATTTGCCAGCTTTCCTAATCTCTGTAAATATTTCTTCATCTGCCTGTTCGTTCTGTCCCGGCGGACGGTAGTATAGCCCTACAAGAATACTCCTTCATTTCTATCCATAATGATTCCACGCTGCTATCTGTGTCATGTGGAATGCTTATTTATTTACTAGTAAAAAAAGGCCCGTTTCTGAAGGCAAGGAAACGGGCCCTAGGCAGGCAATTTCTCTCCCCCCCCCCCCTGTGCTACGGCCCCCTCGACCCCCCCCCCCCCCGTGCCGGCGAAAACCGGCCCCCCGTTGCTGTTGTGGACTACCTGTGCTGACGGGGGACCCAAACCCCCAACAGCCGAAGTGCTGTTGTGCCCTTCGTGTTGCTTCCTCAATCATCTTCTCTGGAAGTTCCTCTGCGTGTGTCTGACCGCCCCCCGCCGCCGTTGTGGACTACCTGTGCTGACGGGGGACCCAAACCCCCGACAGTCGAAGTGCTGTTGTGCCCTTCACGTTGCTTCCTCAATCATCTTCTCTGGAAGTTCCTCTGCGTGCATCTGACCCCCCCTTCCGCGAACCTGTCGACCCCCCCCCCCCCGGCCTGCCGAAAACCGCCCCCCGCCGCCGTTGTGGACTACCTGTGCTGACGGGAGACCCAAACCCCTAACAGCTGAAGTGCTGTTGTGCCCTTCGTGTTGCTTCCTCAATCATCTTCTCTGGAAGTTCCTCTGCGTGTGTCTGACCGCCCCCCGCCGCCGTTGTGGACTACCTGTGCTGACGGGGGACCCAAACCCCTAACAGCTGAAGTGCTGTTGTGCCCTTCGCGTTGCTTCCTCAATCATCTTCTCTGCAAGTTTCTCTGCGTGCGTCTGACGTCAGACGCACGCAGAGGAACTTCCAGAGAAGATGATTGAGGAAGCAACACGAAGGGCACAACAGCACTTTGACTGTCAGGGGTTTGGGTCCCCCGTCAGCACAGGTAGTCCACAATTGCGGCGGCGGGCCAGGGGGGGGGGGGGCGAGGGGGCCGTAGCGCGGGGGGTGACAGATGATTCCGAGGCAGGGGGAGGAGTAGGGTACTCTTCCCCTTGCCTTGGAATCAGCTGTCATGACGTCAGTACGCGTCTGCCTAGCAGACCACCTCCAGGGAGCCACGGTTCCAAGCACAGAATGTTGGAGGTGAGAATTATTATATAGGATTTTTTTTTTACTCAATTCCCTCAACATAGGGCAATTTGTACCCTGTTAACACAGTGTCCCATTGATTATCTTTTTTTTCACCAAGTCTCTGAGATGCCTATTATATCTACCTCATCATTTAGTGCTATATGTTCTAACTCTCCCATCTTATTTTTTAGGCTTCTAGCATTTGAATACAGGCACTTCAAATTGTGCTTTTTCCTTTGATCTACAAGCTGCTTGGAAGTTGAAGGGGATAATGCGTATCCTTTATCATGCTCTCTCATTAAGCACACCTGGCATACTGTCAGCATTGTTGAAACCGCTCTACTGCGATTCCTTAAATGTCCTCTTTCAATAGTATCCTTCAAGGATACTCCACACCGAAACATGCGCTGTTGGGCGAGTGTCGGCTTCCCCCCCCCCTCTAGTTTAAAAGCTGCTGTATCTCCTTTTTAAAAGTTACGCCAGCTTTTATTGTCGGTTGTCCCAGCCAATCGTACATGTGAATTAAACGTGGTGGTAGAGGATCTGGTCTTGGACTGATGGATGGGCTAGAGCTGGTGCCCATGGCAGGTGCATTTGCTAATTTTTGAAGGGAAGGCCATTTACTTGCATGGTTTGTTTGGACATTACTGGTCGGGGGGGGGGGGGATCGGGGGGCCGATGAAAACTCAACAGGCCCTCATCAATGGGTTTCTCCCCAGTTTTATTCATGCTTACCTGTTCTATTGCACTCAGAATTTTGTAGACCTCTATCCTATCCCCCATCAGCTGTCTCCCAGTTGAAGAGTCCTAACCTTCTAACCGTTCCTCATATGAGAGTTGTTCCGTTTCCTTAATGATTTTGGTCGCCGTTCTTTGCTTTGGATCAGGTGATACATTGTTTTCAGGCAGTTAGACAGGTGGGTGTCTTAAAATTCCAGGGCAGACATAAGTTCAAAACGTTTTTTTTTTTTTTTAAGGAAGTATTTGTTTGTACATAAGTACATAACATAAGTATTGCCACACTGGGAAAGACCAAAGGTTCATCAAGGCCAGTGTCCTGTTACCAACAGTGGCCAATCCAGGTCACAAATACCTGGCAAGATCCCCAAAATGTTCAGTACATTTTATGCTGCTTATCCCAGAAATAAGCAGTGGATTTTCCCCTAGTCATTTTGATAATGGTCTATGGACTTTTCCTTTTAAGAAGCCGTCCAGACCTTTTTTTGAACCCCGCTAAGCTAACCGCATTTACCACATTCTCTGGCAAAAATTTCCAGAGTTTAGTTACACGTTGAGTGAAGAAAAAGTTTCTCTGATTCGTTTGTTACTGCGTCATTGAAGGTTGGGGTTGTTTCTATTCTGTTGATGTGAGATGGTACTGCCACCGTTAAAGGAAGGTTTAGATAAGCTGGATAGTGTCAATTATTGTCTGTTTTTTTTTCAAATTTAGCTATATTAACTAGACTGGAAGAGAACACACTTCTCCCTCCACCTGTAAGTTGTCTTTGTGGTTGGTCAAGGTTGTTTGTGTAACTTGCTAGATGAATTTGAACAGTGTAATACCCAGTGCATTTTTTTTCTAGCAAAAAAGGTGCCGGTACTCAAATGCCAGGCCACCCTTCAGGGGTGGGGTGATCACTGAGGGACCCACCCCACAATAGCCAGACCCCCTGCAACCAGTCACAGAATCTATGACAAAGGCAGAATTGGTGTTTTCATTTAAAACTTGGGGACCATGGGTCAAATTTAGCAGAAAATAGAAAAGGTGCCGGTACTCAGTACCCCCAAGTACCCCCTCAAAAAAAGCCCTGGTAATACCACCAGAACAGCTTTGATTTGGTTCAGCAAGACTGCTACATTTCATGCTTTAGTTGTTACTGCAACTGCTGTGAAGGGGCTGTGCATTTCCAAGATGGTATGGAATTGTTGGTTTTTGTGTGTGTGTGTGTGTTTTTCTTTTGCTTGTTCATACCCATGTGATCTGTAGTGTGGAAGTCATTAAAGGGTCTTTTACTAAGGTGCGGCAAAAAGTGACTTCGCTGGTGTAGACGCGTGTATTGGATGCGCACAGGTTCATTTTTCAGCGCACCTGCAAAAAAAGGCCTTTTTTTTTTTTTGTAGCCGAAAATGGACCTGCGGCGAAATGAAAATTGGCGTAAGTCCATTTTGGGCCTGAGACCTTACCCGCCATCCATTGACTTAGCGGTAAGGTCTTGCACATTAACCGGGCGGTAATCATCAGCGTGCGTTCAATGCCGATTACCGCCCGGTTAGCGCCGCGTGCCAGAAATTTTCCGGTTCACGTAAAAAATGAAATTACCAGCCGGGCCACACGGTAGTTCCGAATTGGCACACGTTGGGTGTGCTTAGGCGCCTAAGCGGCTTAGTAAAAGGACCCCTTAGTTTCTGGGGTTCCTCTGTATCTGCTGTGTTCAATCTCTTATCCGCAGCCTTTGCTAAACTTTTTAGTGGATTGTGTTTACAAATCCTGGTACAGGTAGAAAGTATTGGATGGTGTTGAATTATGCTAAGACCAAGCTTTTATGGGATGGTTGTATTCCGCACCCTGGAGTAGGTACAGAAGTGATAATTGAGGAAATTTAGGATCCCGGCGTTTGTGGTGTATGACTTGAGGAGGTTGAATTCAGCCCCTGTGGTTGGCTCAGATTTTATAAGCCTCAGTGATTTGTGGTGGTAGAGAAATATACCACCTACCGACTTTTTTGACTGTGCTCCAGACACCGGTGTTTGGAGGCTTGGATTATTGTGCCCGGGACCACTTTGTATCCTCTTCAGATGGTGGAGAACCCCACAGTGAGGTTTTTCTGAGATGCGTAAATTTGTTAGGACTTTTGCTTGTTTTGTTAAGTGTTGCATCAATTTTTCTTTAAGGTGATTTAGGGTTAAGCTGAGACTAGTTTTGCTAGTGATTCCAGACTAAGTCTAAGTCTATTAATTTTTGATATACCACTTTCTATTGAAGCACAAATCAAGGCAGTTTACATATATAACTATTCAGGTACTTACACTGTCCCGGATGGGCTTACAATCTAAGTATATTGTACCTGGGGCAATGGAGGGCTAAGTGACTTGCCCAGGGTCACACCGAACTGTAGAGGGGATCGAACCCGGCTCCCGAGGATCTCAACCCACTGCTGACCGTTAGGCAGCAGTGGGAATCATACCTGGTTCCCCAGGTCCAGATCCCACTGCACTAACCATTAGGCCACGCCAGACTCGCAGCTGGGATTGGCCACAACACAGATGCGTATGTGGAATTCATTGCCTGTTTTGCTGTGGAAGGAGTTTATTTATATTTGTATCCCACATTTTCCCACCTATTTGCAGGCTCAATGTGGCTTACATAGTACCATAAAGGCGTTGACCAATTCTGGTATGAACAAATATAGTAATGTTGTGGTAGAATAAGGTTTGTGTGTACAGACACATTAGGGAATCATAGAGAGGAAAAGTTATTATATGCCCATTACGAGCTTTGGTTTCGTTGTGTTGCAGGGTTCAGGCATTTAAGTTGGGTCGGTAGGGTATGCCTTTTTGAACAGGTTAGTTTTTAGTGATTTCCGGAAGTTTAGGTGGTCATACGTTGTTTTCACGGCTTTTGGTAATACGTTCCATAGTTGTGTGCTTACGTAGGAAAAGCTGGATGCGTAGGTTGATTTGTATTTGAGTCCTTTGCAGCTTGGGTAGTGGAGATTTAGGCATGTTCGTGTTGATCCTGTTGTGTTTCTGGTTGGTAGGTCTATGAGGTCTGTCATGTATCCCAGGGCTTCGCCGTAGATAATTTTATGAACCAGAGTTGTCTTGTTTAAGACTTTAGAAAGGTCTGAAGTGCTTTCTGTTTACTGAAGCCTTTAGTACTTGAATGGGTTTGGTTGAATGACTAATTTTAGGGCACAGGCTGGCCTGGTGGGTGGTTTTGTTGGTATTTATTCCATTGGGGTTTTTTTTTTTTTCTGCAAATGCCAGAGGACATGAATTGAAGTTGCAGGATGGTAGACTTAGGAGTAAGATCAGAAAATACTTTTCTGTGGAGAGGGTGGTGGATGCCTGGAATATCCTCCCAGGGGAAGAGGTGGAGACAAACAGTGACAGGATCCAAAAATGTGAGAGAGATTCAGAGGATCCCTAAATAGAAAGAGGATGGTATTGTAATTTTAAATGACCTCATAGCTGTGTCTTGATGGACATGAGAGGTAGTTGGGAAGTAAGGCCAGTGCTGGGCTGACTTCTACAGAAAGACAGATCTGGATGGGCTGGAGTGGGCTTGGATGGCAAACCTTGGTAATTGGGGAGCGAAGCCAATGTTGGACAAACTTCTACAGTCTGTTTTCCAAATATGGCAAAAAGACCGATTGGGGTCAATGTATATTTTATACCACATTCATATCATATTCTAAGAGTGTGGGTGCTGTGTATTCAGGGCTTTTTTTTTTGAGGGGCTACTTGGGGGTACTGAGTACCAGCACCTTTTCCATTGTCTGCTAAAATTGACCTATGAACCCCAAGTTTTAATAAAAGAACTCAAGCTCTGAACACCAGTTCTGCCTTGTCATAGATTCTGTGACTAGTTGCAGGGGGCCTGACCGTTGTGGGGTGGGTCCATCAGTGATTACCCCACCCCTGAAGGGTGGCCTAGTATTTGAGTACCGGCACCTTTTTTGCTAGAAAAAAAAATGCACTGTGTGTATCTCAGTGGGAGAGGGGAAGGCTAAGTTTTTATTTATTTATTTGTTGCATTTGTATCCCACATTTTCCCACCTATTTGCAGGCTCAATGTGGCTTACACAGTACTGTAACAGCGTTTGCCAAATCCGGTAGAGAGCAGATACATGGTTGTGTTGAATTTAGCAAGTAAAATGTTAATAATATTGTTGGTTTAATCATAAATTGATAATGAATGTGATTGTTGGGCAGACTGGATGGACCATCTGCCATCAATACAGTATGTTAAGCCACCTTGATTATGGTTTCTTGATAAGTGGGTTATAAATTGTATAAATAGGCTGCTGCTATGCCCAGTAATCTTGCTTTGTCCTCTCCTGTGATAGATCGACGGGGTGAGGAGTGTCCTGGAGGAACTTCGGCTGCGAGTGACAGAGGTCACAGATGAGGAGGCCACGCTGGATGGGAGTGATGTGTTTTTCACTGGTATGTGTAACTGCATTTGGGTGGGAAGAAGCAGCTTACATTTCTATAGGTTCCCACCTATTGAAAGTTTGCATAAATAAAACAAGTCTCATCTTTTGTGCTAAGCTCCTGCAGAGCAGCAATAGATTAGAAAGCAAAAGCTGTGTTCTGGTTCCTAATTTCTCCCAAAGCAGCCTTCAGACATAGCTAGCTACTGTATATGGTGTTATTACCCTTCTACAGCTTCTCCCCAGGAGCTTCAGTGCTACTTAGAAGTACATTGCTGTACTCTGCACCCCAGCCACAATGACTTAACACTTGCAGTTTTGTCTCTCGTGTTGTTTGTTTGGATGACGACCAGTGTGTATAGTCTGATACTTAGAGACTTACAAGTGGTTTCAAATGTCATTGCCTGGATTTTAAGCACCATTGCAAACTGAGAGCCCTGTTTACTAAGCAGCGCTCAGGGCGCGCTAGCGTTTTTACTGCGTTCTAAAGACACACACAGAAATATATAGGCATCTATAGTGTTTAGCATGCTAATTTTAGGCGCGTGCTAAAAACACTAGCGCGTCTTAATAAACGGGGCCCTGAGACTGCTTTTGTTCTTGATATACCACCAGTCATGCACAGCACATCAGGGCAGTTTACTATAAAAAAAATCGTGGAAAAACTGTAGGAGAGGAATAGGTAAAAAGGGCGGGAAGGAATGATCAGAGGAAGTAGAGGAGGAAATCTCAAGACGGGCTAAAAAATGGATGAGTAGCTTAAATACCTGAACTCCGCGACACTATAACACCATAGTCCGTACTGATCACCAAACAATCTTATCTGTTCTTGCTATCCTCTTTTTCCTTGTCATCAAGCAGATGAAGCCATTACGTATGGGTTGTATCCATCAACCAGCAGGGGGAGATAGAGAGCACTCAACTTTTCACAGTGCCTCATGGCCAGCTAGCTCCACTGCCAGTGTTGCCAGGTGGGCGGTTTTACCACCCAATTGGGCAGTTTTCCGTGGAAATTTTTGCCCGCGGTGGGTTGCGGTTTTTTGGGCTTCTTTTTTGTCTTTTGGGCGGTTTTTTAGGCGTTTTTTTCGGCCGCGGGGGGCGGGGTTAGTGACTTCTGGGCGGGGCTGATGACGGGGAAGGCGGGGCCGATGACGGCGGGGGTGGGGTTGATGACTGCGGGGGCGGGGGTGATGACGCGGGGTGGGGGGTGTCAGGGGCGGGGTTTGAGTTTGGGCGGGTTTTGGGCTAGATTTAGGCTGGTTTGGGTGGGAAAAAAATTTTCCACCTGGCAACCCTGTCCACTGCCTCTTCAGTATTTTCTATCTCCCCAAGCAGGGTGGCTGCAGCTTCTTCGAGCTCCATCAAAAATCTGCCTGGGGGTGGCTCCTGGCTTGCCAGTTGTTAGCCGGGCTGTTAGAGGCTATAGCAGCTTCACTTTGAAGGCACATAGGTTAGCCCTTTCCCTGCCTTACCCATGCCCCCGTGGATGTGGACATATTAGCTTGCTTTTCCCTGTCCTTTCCCACTCAGTGGATGCAGGCACATTGGTTCACCTTTCCCTGCCTTTCCCACTCATCTGAGCCTCCGGAGTTCTTATTACCTCTGCTTTCCTCACAGCGTTAAAAAAAAAAATGGAACAGAGGTTTTCGTTTGATTCTTCTATAGGACCGGAGCTGTGATACTCGGTCCGGTGAGGTAAGAGTGTTTTGTAACTCCTCCGGGGTGGGCCTGCGATCAGGGCGTTTTTGGCGGAAAGCAGTGTTTCAGGCGCTTCTGGCCTTTCAAGTGACCCTGGAAGGATTGGCTGTCAGAGTAATGTCGTACAACACGACAGCAGTGGCCTACATAAATCGACAAGGCGGCACTCAGTGCAGAGCACTGGCCGCGCAGGCCGAACAGATTTGCCACTGGGCCGAGCTGCATCTTCAGTTTCTGTCGGCAGCTCACATTGCAGGTCAGAGCAACGTGCAAGCCGATTATCTAAGCAGGCATCAGATCGATCCAGCAGAATGGGAACTAGCAGACGAAGTATTCCTGCAGATATGTGCCAAATGGGGCAAGCCCGTGATGGATCTTATGGCGACAAGTTCAAATGCCAAAGTCCCGTGCTTCTTCAGCAGACGGAGAGATCCTCGCTCGGCAAGGTTGGATGCCTTGACTCAGCCCTGGCCTCCGGGCCTACTATATGTGTTCTCTCCATGGCCCTTGATAGGGCGTGTGCTCCTGCGGATTCGGCTGCACCCAGGAGAAGTGGTCCTCATCACCCCGGATTGGCCCAGGAGGCCTTGGTATGCGGATCTCCGTCAGATGCTAGTGGAGGCTCCCCTTCCTTTACCTCTGGTACCGAACCTGTTTTCACAGGGCCCGGTAGCCATGGAGGACGCCTGCCGCTTTGGTCTTATGGCATGGCGATTGAGAGGGCGCAATTGAGGGACAAAGGCTATTCAAACACAGTCATTTCCACTCTCCTGCAGGCCCGCAAGCGTTCCAATTCTGTGGCTTATGCCAGGATTTGGCGCCAGTTTGAGTCTTGGTGTGCTTCAAAAGCGATCACACCCATGCGGGCTCCTGTCTCGCCGATTCTGGACTTTTTGCAGGATGGTGTACAAAAAGGCTTGGCCTATAATTCCCTGTGGGTGCAAGTGGCAGCGTTGGCCTCCCTTCGTGGTAAGGTTGAAGGCGTGTCTTTAGCTACTCATCCAGATGTGGCACGGTTTCTTAGTGGGGTGCTTCGGCTCCGGCCTTCCGTGCGAGCACGCTGTCCAGCTTGGAACCTGGGGCTAGTTTTGAAGGCCCTGCAGGCTTCTCCTTTTGAGCCGCTTCGGCGAGCATTGGAGAAAGATTTGACTCTAAAGGCCGTTTTTCTTGTGGCCATTACTTCGGAGAGACGGGTGTCAGAGCTCCAGGCGCTGTCCTGTAGTGACCCATTTCTGCAATTCTCAGAGTTCAGGGTCACGTTTCGGACCCTGCCTTCCTTCATGCCTAAGGTGGTTTCAGCGTTTCACCTAAACCAGCCTATTTTCTTGCCCTCCTTTGATAAGGAGGAGTTTCCAGAATCTTTTGGGCAGTTGCACCTGTTGGATGTGCGCAGGACTCTGCTGCAGTATCTGCGAGTTACTATCTCTTTCAGGATCTATGATCATCTGTTTGTTTTGCTATCAGGTCCTCGCAGAGGGTCTCCAGCATATAAAGCCACTATTGCCCGCTGGCTCAAAGAAACTATCTTTTCAGCTTATCTGCTTGCCGGCCGGTCTCCGCCTGTAGCCTTTAAGGCGCATTCTACCAGAGCGATTTCTTCCTCTTGGGCTGAAACTGGAGCACTCTCTCTTCAAGAGATATGCAGTGCAGTAACATGGGCTTCTAAGCTCTCTTTTGTCTGACATTACAGGCTGGAGGTGGCTGCTAGGAGGGATGTGCGTTTTGGAGCACAAGTGCTAGCGCCTGGTGTGACCTGTTCCCACCCTATATAGGGATTGCTTTGTTACATCCCATATGTAATGGCTTCATCTGCTTGATGACAAGGAAGGGAAAATTAGGTTCTTACCTTGGTAATTTTCTTTCCTTTAGTCATAGCAGATGAAGCCATGAGCCCTCCTGTATGATTGTCTGTATGCTGTGAATCTGTTTCAGGTTCTGTTCTTGTTTCCTGAAGTTCCTTCCTTGGGAGAAAGTTGGAAAACAGTCTTCAGGATTCATGTTCACTTATAGGAGGATGAGTCCATTCCCTCCAGTTTATGTTTTGGAGGATGAGTTTATTCCCTCCAGGAGGATGCAAGTATTCCCTCCGTTTATACAAAGTGGAGGACGAGTTTATTCCCTCCAGGAGGATGTGTTCATTCCCTCCTTTTGAGTTCATGCCCTTGTTATGGGGCCATCGTTCGCTGTGAGGAAAGCTCATGTTATTCCCATTGCGGTTTGCCATACTGCATTGGAAGCTTCAAATACTGAAGAGGCAGTGGAGCTAGCTGGCCATGAGGCACTGTGAAAAGTTGAGTGCTCTCTATCTCCCCCTGCTGGTTGATGGACACAATCCATACGTAATGGCTTCATCTGCTATGACTAAAGGAAAGAAAATTACCAAGGTAAGAACCTAATTTTCCCATACTGTGCTAGATGGACCATTGATCTGACCCAGTATATGGCTACTCTTACGTTCTTATAGTTGACGGCTGTATTACTAGTTATGTCCAGTTGTATACGGGGCAGAGAGGGCGTAAAGCAGATTGTGGGGAGCAAAGGGAACAATTGGGGATATAAATCACCCTGCTGCTTAGCTAACCATGTGCTTGATATGGGTTGAACTGGGAGCCAATGTCCCTCCTTTAAAAGAGGAGAGACATGGTCCTATCTTTGAGCATTATGGGGAATCGTGACTGCTGTGGACTAAAATTATTTAAAGACATTTAGGACCCTGTTTACTAAGCAGCGCTAAGGGCGCGCTATCATTTTTAGCGCTTTCGAAATGCTAAAGACACCGATAGGAATATATTGGGGCGTCTAGTGTTTAGCACGTGCTAAAAACATTAGTGCGGCTTAGTAAACAGGGCTCTTAGTTGGCTATAGTTGAATATGCTATTCGGTGGAATACAGTAAACTAAACTGCTTTAAAATCTTTCCACTGCTTGCCTCCCTGTCTTCTGCAGGCCGTGAGTTTTTCGTTGGCATCTCAAAGTGGACCAATCACAGAGGAGCAGAGATGGTGGCAGATGCCTTCAGGGTAAGATGGAATCCAGATTTACTTCACTAATGATTTGGAGAGGAGATGGCTGCGTGGGAGTCCTGCTCGGAATCCCAGCATAGATCTGCTATTTTTAACCTATTATTGGTATACTGCAGAGTGGCATTTCACCCCAAAGTTTAGGCTGTGTTAAATTGCAGTTGATGTCTTATCAATAAAGAATATTCGTTGCCAACTGTAGGAAGTTCTCTTACCGCATGGCCATGCGTGTCTGGGGGCTTAAGGGCCCTGGCGAATGGGAAAAATGGCCCCTGCCGCTAGCGCAGGGCTCTTTTTCTTACAGCTTGGTAAAATAACCCTTTAGCCCTCCATTGCCCCAGGTGCAAAATAAGATTACCTGTATATAATATGTAAACCACTTTGATTGTAACTACTGACCAAATTGCAGGCGTAACAATTGATTAACAAGCCATTCCTTGTCATCAAGCAGATGAAGCCATTACGTATGGGTTGTGTCCATCAATCAGCAGGGGGAGATAGAGAGCACTCAACTTTTCACAGTGCCTCATGGCCAGCCAGCTCCATTGCCTCTTCAGTATTTATATCTCCCCAAGCAGGGTGGCTGCAGCTTCTTCGAGCTCCATCAAAAATCTGCCTGGGGGTGGCTCCTGGCTTGCCAGTTGTTAGCCGGGGTGTTAGAGGCTATAGCAGCTTCACTTTGAAGGCACATAGGTTAGCCCCTTCCCTGCCCTACCCATGCCCCCGTGGATGTGGACATATTAGCTTGCTTTTCCCTGTCCTTTCCCACTCAGTGGATGCAGGCACATTGGTTCGCCTTTCCCACTTATCTGAGCCTCCGGAGTGTTGTTATTTACCTCTTTTGCCTCTGCTTTCCTCACAGCGTTTAAAAACAAACAAAAAAAAGCGCTTTAGTGCAGCGATCTTGGAAAAGAGGTTTTTTTCTTGAGATTCTTCTGCAGGACCGGAGCTGTGATACTCGGTCTAGTGAGGTAAGAGTGTTTTCTGACTCCTCCGGGGTGGGCCCGTGATCGGGACGTTTTTTGCGCGAACCGCCATTTTTGAACTTTACCGCCGTTTTCGGTGATGGCTGCAGAGACTGTAAAGCGCTGTTCTAAATGTGGCAAGCGCAAATCAGCAGCGGGGCTCTGTAATTCGTGCTTTACAGACGGTAGAGCCGGTCCGAGCATGGCGAGCGGCGATCTTTCACGCTGTGAGCTGGCAGCGGACGCCATTTTGGATTTTCCACATGGCGCGACCTCCGTTGCGACGGAGAGCCCTGAATCGGGGGGGGGGGGGGTCCTTTGAGTGAGGCTAATAATAGAGCTGATAGCCCTGGGCAGGATCTGGGCGGTCAGGGAGTGGTTTTCTCCCCTGATTTTGTTTTAATGCTGCATAGGGCATACATGCTTAAAAGAGCTCTTCCACAGGGATTTTCGGACCCTCTGCCTGCCCCCCGCCCCCCCCCCCCCCCCCCCCCCCCCGGTGGATCCTGGCCTTTTGGAGTTGGCTTTGCCTGTTTCTTATCCTCCTGATAAACGCAGAAGGGTTAATTCCCCTTCTGAGTGTGGCGCACCCCCCTTTTTCCCCCCCCGTGGTCGGGCTATGAGGATTCTGAGGGGTCTGGCAGAACTTCTTGGGCTGAGGAGCCAGAGTCGGGTGCAGAATTGCCACAGGAGCTTGATGATCTGTCTGCGGTGAGGATTTTCCACCGCGAGGAGCTGCCAGCGCTTATTTCAGATGCCTTACAAGCCCTCTCGATTGAAGATCCTGGGAGTGGCACAGCCTCCTCTGTTAATCCAAGGATGGCTAGTACCAGAAAGCCTGCTCGAGCCTTTCCTTTGCATGACTCCATCTCAATGGGCTGACCCCGAGGGACCTTTGAAGGTTGCCAGGGCTATGGGGCAATTATACCCTCTGAGTGAGGAACATTTGGCTCGCTTTGCAATGCCTAAAGTGGATGCCCTGGTCACGGCTCTGACAAAGAGAACTGCCCTCCCTGTTGAAGGAGGTGTTGCCCTGAAGGATATTCAAGACCGCAGGCTTGATTCAGCTCTGAAGCGGTCCTTTGATTTGGCAGGTCTCACTGTTCGGGCGTCTGCATGCAGTTGTTATGCTGCTAGAGCCTGCCTGGCTTGGTTACAGCAGGCAGTGGAACAGCCCGGTGATGGAGCGGAGACCTTATCTGAAGTGGCTCCGCGGATGGAGTCGGCCTTGTCCTTTTTGGCTGACGCCCTTTATGATATGGTCAAAGCTTCGGCTAAGCAAATGGCAGTAGCAGTGGTGGCTCGCCGCACTCTTTGGCTACGACATTGGGCGGCAGACATGGCCTCTAAGCAAAGGTTGGTGAAGTTGCCCTTTCAAGGCCTTCTCCTGTTTGGTGAGGAGCTGGAAAACATTGTTAAAGGCCTGGGGGATTCCAAACCTCAGCGCTTGCCCGAAGATAGGCCGAAGCCTTCCTCTAAGGGTCAGGCGGTCCACTCCTCTTACAGACCTCGCTTCCATGAAGCTAGAAGGTACCGCCCGGGGCGTGCTGCTGGGTTCACTTCGCGTGCCCGCTTTCAGCAGAGAAACTCCTTTTGTTCGGACAAACTTTCCGCAGCATGCCGGTTCAGGGGCGACCCTCTCAATGATGGTGCGCCGGCCCCCTCCTCGTTTCCTGTCATCGGAGGAAGACTTTCCCTCTTTTTCAAGGAGTGGGCCAAAATCTCTGCAGATCAGTGGGTCTTGGACCTGATCAGAGACGAATACCGAATAGAATTCGACGCCCCAGTGAGAGACGTGTTTGTGGAGTCCCGATGCGGTTCTGCCGCCAAACAGGCGGCGGTAGAGGAGACTCTGCACAGTCTGTGCCAGATAGGGGCTGTGACCCCGGTGCCTCCTGCTGAACAAGGTCTAGGCCACTACTCCATTTACTTTGTGGTGCCACGAAAAGGCGGGTCTTTTCGCCCGATCCTGGACTTAAAAGAGCTAAACAAGTCCTTAAGAGTGCGGCATTTTCACATGGAAACCCTGCGCTCCGTCATTGCGGCAGTACAGCCAGGAGAGTTTCTCACGTCTCTGGACCTGAAAGAAGCTTACTTGCACATACCAATTTGGCCCCCGCACCAGAAGTTTCTGCGGTTTGCGGTGTTGGGAAAACATTTCCAGTTTCGGGCCTTGCCTTTTGGCCTCGCCACAGCTCCCCGAACCTTCTCCAAGGTAATGGTGGTAGTAGCTGCCTTTCTCAGGCGAGAGGGTATCCGGGTTCACCCGTACCTAGATGACTGGCTCATCAGAGCAGACTCAGAAAAAGAGAGTCATCTAGCTACATCCAGAGTGGTTTCAGTCTGTTTTTAATTAGGGTTTGTTAGACCCACAAAGACCCTCTGTAGTGTGTTGGCAAACTAGCCATACACCGGAGAGGTTCCTCACGAGGATGCCATCTATAGAGTGCCAGCGCGTATCTGACTCATTTCTAATGTCCACTAACATATGTGTATTCTTACCAAGCATTTTAACCAGAAGTTTATTTAATTCTCTAGACATTCTATAGAAAGGAGTGAGAGGAGAGGCTATAAGGATAATTACCTTTATTATAGCTTACCACAACAATACAGCAGGATCAGGAATACAAGCAGATGGGTGTCCAGTCGGACAGCACTTCGTGTAGCAAGTCGAAAGGTCTTCTGGCACGCCCAAAATCTACCCACCTTATATACTCTCCTATCTCCATTCTAAGTAATGGGGCCTATAAGCTACCATGTTAAGTTGTTTATCCTAAGCTAGCTGACCACAATCTTGCCCAATTGCAAAGTTGACACCCCTTTTTCTTAATCATTTCCTTGTACCTGGCATGACACATTCATTCCTCAACTTGTTTTTCTAACTTAGATTAGAGAAAAGTCCACTTTATAACTGATAGTTTCCATTTTAATTCTCTAATCTTCCATTTTGTTTCATCTTTTTCCTTGACCTAACTTTTCAATTTAAGTCATTCAGGCCTTTTCCTAAGCCTGACAACTACACTTGACTTTACCATCAGGCCTCTATCTGTGCTAACAACTAGGCCATACTTATCCAGTAAGCTCCCAGTTATGTCAGCCATCAGATTTCTGACTCAGCCAAGGTCTGTAATAGCCTGAGCTCTATGACTGGGCCCGCCACCATTCCAGTGGGGGGGTCTCTGGCTGTACCATAATTATACAAATCTCTGGGCTGGGTCGTCAATATGGCCAAAAGATACCTGACCCCCTCACAATCTCTAGAATATTTGGGGGCCAGGTTTGACACAGCCTCGGGCTATGTGTTTCTTCCCGAGCAAAGGCGGTGCAAGCTTCAGAATCAGGTCCGTCTGCTCCCGAGCATGCCCCGCCCGCGAGCTTGGGACATTGTCCAGCTGTTGGGATCGATGACGGCCACCTTGGAAGTGGTGCCATGGGCGAGAGCGCACCTGAGACCTCTACAGTATTCTCTACTTCAACGATGGTCTCCAGTATCTCAGGATTATCAGTGCAGACTTTCTTGGCTCCCTGTGGCCCGCCTCAGTATGGAGTGGTGGCTCTCGGACAGCATGTTGCGGCGGGGAATGCCGCTGGCGCTCCCCGATTGGTGCCTAGTGGTGACAGATGCCAGCCTGAAGGGCTGGGGCGCACATTGCCAGGGGAAGCATGCCCAGGGTCTGTGGACGCCCGACGAGTCGGAGTGGTCTATCAACCGCCTGGAGTTGAAAGCGGTGTTTCTGGCTCTTCTGGCCTTTCAAGTGACCCTGGAAGGATTGGCTGACCGAGTGATGTTGGACAACACGACAGCAGTGGCCTACATAAATCGACAAGGCGGCACTCAGTGCACAGCTCTAGCCGCGCAGGCCGAACAAATTTGCCACTGGGCCGAGCTGCATCTACAGTCCCTGTCAGCAGCTCACATTGCAGTTCAGAGCAACGTGCAAGCCGACTATCTAAGCAGGCATCAGATCGATCCAGCGGAGTGGGAACTAGCAGACGATGTATTCCTGCAAATATGTGCCAAATGGGGCAAGCCAGTGATGGATCTTATGGCGACCAGTTCCAATGCCAAAGTCCCGTGCTTCATGGCCCTTGATAGGGCGAGTGCTCCTGCGGATTCGGCTGCATCCAGGAGAAGTGGTGCTCATCACCCCGGATTGGCTCAGGAGGCCTTGGTATGCGGACCTCCGACAGAAGCTGTTGGAGGCTCCCTTTCCATTACCTCTGGTTCCGCACCTGTTGTCACAGGGTCCGGTGGCCATGGAGGACGCCTGCCGCTTTGGTCTTATGGCATGGCGATTGAGAGGGCGCAATTGAGAGATAAAGGCTACTCAAATAGTGGAATTTCCACTCTCCTGCAGGCCCGTGAGCGCTCCACTTCTGTGGCTTATGCCAGGATTTGGCGCCAGTTTGAAGTCTGGTGTGTTTCAAGAGCGCTTTCTCCATTGCGGGCTCTGGTCTCGCCGATTCTGGACTTTTTGCAGGATGGTGTACACAAATGCTTGGCCTATAATTCCCTGTAGGTTCAAGTGGCAGCATTGGCCTCCCTGCGTGGCAAGGTTGAAGGCGTGTCCTTAGCTGCTCATCCAGATGTGGCACGGTTTCTTAGAGGGGTGCTTCGGCTCCGTCCTCCCTTGCAGGCACCTTGTGCAGCTTGGAACCTGGGGTTAGTATTGAAGGCCCTTCAGGGGGCTCCCTTTGAACTGCTTCGGTGTGCTTCAGAGAAAGATTTGACACTGAAGGCCGTCTTTTTAGTGGCCATTACCTCGGCGAGACGGGTGTCAGAGCTCCAGGCGCTGTCCTGTAGAGACCCTTTTCTGCAATTCTCAGAGTCAGGGGTCACGGTTCGGACCATGCCTTCCTTCATGCCTAAGGTGGTTTCAGCGTTTCACCTAAACCAGCCTGTTTTTCTTCCCTCCTTTGTTGAGGAGGAGTTTCCAGGTTCATTTGGGCAGTATCTGCGAATTACAAATTCTTTCAGGACCTCTGATCATCTTTTTGTGCTGTTTGCAGGTCCTCGCAGAGGGTCTTCAGCGTCTAAAGCCACTATTGCCCGTTGGCTCAAAGAAGCTATCTTTTCAGCATATCTGCTGTCTGGCCGGGCTCCGCCTGAAGCCTTTAAGGCACATTCCATAAGAGCGATTTCCTCTTCCTGGGCGGAAACGATTACTATCTCTTCATGAGATTTGCAGTGCTGCAACATGGGCTTCTAAGCTCTCTTTCGCCCGACATTACAGGCTGGATGTGGCTACCAGGAGGGATGCGCGTTTTGGAGCACAGGTGCTAGCGCGTGGTGTGGCTTGTTCCCACCCTATTTAGGGATTGCTTTGTTACATCCCATATGTAATGGCTTCATCTGCTTGATGACAAGGGAGGGAAAATTAGGTTCTTACCATGATAATTTTCTTTCCTTTAGTCATAGCAGATGAAGCCATGAGCCCTCCCTGTATGATTGTCTGTATTGCAGTGATTCTGATTTTAGGTGCTGTTCTTGTTTCCTGAAGTTATATTCCTTCCTTGGGGAGTCGGAAAACAGTCTTCAGGATTCTTGTTAGTTATAGGAGGATGAGTTCATTCTCTCCAGTTCATGTTTTGGGAGGATGAGTTTATTCCCTCCAGGAGGATGCAAGTATTCCCTCCGTTTATACAAAGTGGAGGACGAGTTTATTCCCTCCAGGAGGATGAGTTCATTCCCTCCTTTTTTGAGTTCATGCCCTTGTTAAGGGGCCATTGTTCGCTGTGAGGAAAGTTCATGTTATTCCCATTGCGGTTTGCCATACTGCTTTGGAAGCTTCAAATACTGAAGAGGCAGTGGAGCTAGCTGGCCATGAGGCACTGTGAAAAGTTGAGTGCTCTCTATCTCCCCCTGCTGGTTGATGGACACAACCCATACATAATGGCTTCATCTGCTATGACTAAAGGAAAGAAAATTATCATGGTAAGAACCTAAGTTTCCCATTGGCGCAATTATCAGCACTAATTAGAATTTACGCACACCACTTGTTAAGCATATTCTATAAAGTGGTGTGTGTAAACTCTACCGCACAGATCTCAGCAGGGGCGTGGTCTTGGGAGGAGCTTAGGCGGGTCATGGGCATTCCTAAAATTTACACGCAGTGTTATATATTATGCCCGATCCGCGTGCCGTTTTACACCAGGTTTTAGTTGGTGCAAATGGCCATGCCTAAATTTTAGTCACGGGGACTAGGGATATTCTATAGACCATGCCTAATTTTAGGCAATGTTTATAGAATAGTGCTGTACACGTTTTCCTGCGCTGATGACATGCATTTGGCTCAGTGCCGGTTTGATCAGTTTTCACTATGTTCCAGTTTGATGTTGTACTTTGGATTCTCTAGTCAATTTGTGGTTTTTTTTTTTTTTTCATCAGTGGCTGAGATACCTTTATTTATTTAGATTTTGCTCAGACCTTTTTCAGTAGTAGCTCAAGGTGAGTTACATTCAGGTACTCTGGATATTTCTCTGTCCCAGGAGGGCTCACAATCTAAGTTTGTACCTGAGGCAATGGAGGATTAAGTGACTTGCCCAAGATCACAAGGAGCAGCAGTGGGATTTGAACCGGCCACCTCTGGATTGCAAGACCGGTGCTCTAACCACTAGGCCACTCCTCCACTCCTTGTTTGACTCCTGAAGCAGGCATGGTTAGCACTGAAACGCAGGACTGCGTCGAGTCTTTGGAACTGAATTTTTGTATAAACCTATGTTTTTGGAATTGATTTTTTAAATAAACCTACTGTTCGGACAGACATTTGGGCTACCCCTTAACTTTTTTTTCTCTCTTTCTTTTGTACACTGTGTGGATTTTTTTTTAGATGCCATATATAGAATTCCCCTCCCCCATATGCGTAAAAACATGGTAATGGGTTCAGCATATCCTGAGTTCTGCTGGAGGGTCAAACTGCCATTGTTTTGGGGTATCCTGACTACCATGGGGGGAGGGTCCAGTGCTCCTTGCACTTATTCAAGGGGTATTCAGCACCAGGAATGTAGCTGAGGATGCTGTGATGACAACTTCCAGTTCCCAGGAAATAGAAATGGGGAGGGGGGGGAGTAACACTGGGAGGAGCGGAGGATGCCGATAGTTAGGTTTTTCATCTTTCCTTTCGGTTTGTACATGGCTGTGGGGTGTGTGTGTGTGTGTTTGCAGCTCTGCTCCTGTGACTCATCTCCTGGGAGCGCAAAAAAAAAAAAAAAAAAAGAAGCAGTGTAAGGGGAATGGAAAGAAAAAAAAACCCAGGAGCGCTGTGGAAAATGGATTAGTGTAATGACTCTGCATAGAAGCCCAGAAATGGACACCGCATTCGATGCATTATTTACAGGGTATGAGAACCATTTTTATGGCAGATCCTGCATCAGCAATCTTTAATATACTGAGGGCTGATGAGGTCTAGCTGTGCCTGGGAGGAGTGTGGGAGACCCCATCCCATGTCATAGGAGGTTTATTTATGTTCTGATTTCACAGGGTAGGGCATGCACAGCCCCATAGGTGAGCTTTCCAGAACTCGGAATGTTCTCCAGAACTCTTCTGGGTTTCAAATGTTGGCTTTTAGCTTTTTCTCTCCCATTCAGGCTTTGTACCGAGTCCCCTCTCCTGCTACACCTGTTCTGTGGGTAGCTGCTGTATCTTTAATGTATGCTGGGATTATTTTTAGTGCTAGTTCCTAAGGTGCCAGACTGTCAGAACTGGAAAGAAAAGTGAGAATGAAAAAGAGGTTGCTGCCCTCCTCTCTGCCACCTGCTTTCCCAAATCTAAATTTTTTTTCTTTTCTTCACCTTGCTGCCATCTGCTGGACAAACTTAGAAATACAGTAGTGTATCAAAATGTTTGGTCTTGCCATCGTGAAAGGTCATAAAAGAGTCATGGATTTGATATACCGCCTTTCTGTGGTACAACAACCAAATCGATTTATATGTATTAAATGCAGATACTTTAGCCTGTGTGCATGTATTAAATCCTCCAGATCGAAAGTGAAAATACAGACAGAATGGTAGGCTTACCCAGAATGCATTCTGCCCTCTGTTACAGGAGTAAGTCTGTGCGTAAAATATTCTCACAAATTAAATACACAACTGTTACAATTTATTAGTGGGCGCGTAAAGTTACCCTTATCTAAAAGTTTACCGACATTTATTTATCAGGATTTATTTATCATCTTTGGAAATTCACAAGACAGTGTACAGCAAGAACAATTTGGACATAGGCAATAGCAAATTTCAGCAGAAAAAATATTGTGGCATAGTATGTCAATACTAGATGCAGTAAGACATTTTAATAGCATGGGGTGTAAGTGGAGTAGCAGGAGTTAGAAAATAAGAGGACTAATTTTTAAGTTGCACATGGAGTCGGGTGCAAGAATATGATCTCGGAGTAGGAGTGGATAAGTAAGTTCCCTCCCAGTGGATTAGCAAACCCCTGCTGGGACTATCAAAGGCATTTTATATCTCACATAAGAGTATCCATACTGGGTCAGACCAATGGTCCATCTAGCCCAGTATCCTGTTTTCCAAACAGTGGCCAGGCCAGGTCACAAGTACCTGGCAGCAGGGCCGTGCCTAGGGTCTCTGGCGCCCCCCTGCAGCCTATCAGTTGGCGCCCCCCCCGCAGACTATCAGTTGGCGGCGGCGCCCCCCCCCCCCCCCCCCCCCCCCCCCCCCCCCCCCCCCCCCGTGAAAATGATCGCTCACCACTTGCCACACTGACAGGAATTGTCAGCAATATTCTTAGAAAGAAATTGCTATACATTGCAAAATAAGATAGCAGATGTAAATTCTCAAAGTGGACATATTCCAAACACTAAAATGAAAATAAAATGATTTTTTTTCTACCTTTGTTGTCTGGTGACTTTCTTTTTCTGATCATGCTGGCCCAGTATCTGATTCTGCTGCTATCTGTCCTCTTAACTCCGTTTCCAGGGCTTCCTTTCCATTTATTTCTTTCCTTTCCTCCTTTCTTCTTCATTTCTGGTCCTCAGCTTCTGCCTATTTTCTTCATCCATGTGCAGTTTTTCTCCTCTCTTCCTTTCCCCTCATTTCATCTCCTTCATCTCTCTTCCCTCCCCTCTATGTCCAGCAATTTCTCCTCTCTCCCTGAGCCCTGCCCTCCCAATCCATGCCCATCCATGCTCCTCTGTCCCCTGCCCCCTCCATTCATCCTTTTCCAGCAATTCCCCTCTCTCCCTGAGCCCTGCCCCCTCCATTCATCCCTATCCAGCAATTCCCCTCTCTCCCTGAGCCCTGCTCTCCCAATCCATATCCATCCATGCCCATCTGTCCCCTCCATTCATCCCTATCCAGCAATTCCCCTCTCTCCCTGAGCCCTGCCCTCCCAATCCATGCCCATCCATGCTCCTCTGTCCCCTGCCCCCTCCATTCATCCTTTTCAAGCAATTCCCCTCTCTCCCTTCCATGACCCCCCCTCGCATCCATGCTCCTCTCTCTCCCATGTCCCAGCCTGGCCCGCCCTCTTCTCCCCCCCCTTGGCATCCATGCCCCCCCCTTCGCATCCTTTGTGTCGTTTCTCCCCTGCCCTCCCGCTCCCATTGTTCAACTGCCCACCCTCTTCTCTCCCCCCAACATCCCTTTTCTTTTTTTTTTCTTTTTAAATTTACCTCCGTGGCGGCGGTTCCGGCAGCGCAGCATCAGGGAAGGAGGCGGTGCTCCCGACATCTAGCCTTCCCTTCGCTGTGTTCCGCCTTCTTCTGACGTCATCCTTGATATCAGAAGAAGGCGGAACACAGCGAAGGGAAGGCTAGAGACGTCGGGAGCGCCGTCTCCTTCCCTGACGCTGCGCTGCCGGAACCGCCGCCACGGAGGTAAATTTAAAAAGAAAAAAAAAAGAAAAGGGATGTTGGGGGAGGGCGAGCGAGGTGAGCATGGTGCGGCGGCGCCCCCCAGAGGGAAGCGCCCCCCCTGCCATGCTTACCTCGCTTACCGGGTTAGCACGGCCCTGCCTGGCAGAAACCCAAATTGTGTCAACATTCCATGCAGAACCCCAAAGAATAGCAAGATTCTGGAATCCTAAAGAGTAACAAGATTCCATGTAGAACCCCAAAGAATAGCAAGATTCCGGAATCCTAAAGAGTGCAGGACGTCAGGAGTGAAGACTCACAGAAACAATTTATAGTTATGTTACTAGACTGCCCCCAACTTGACATTTCATCCTTTAGATTGTGAGCTCCTTTGAGCAGGGACTGTCCTCCTTTGTTAAACTTTACAGCGCTGCGTAACCCTAGTAGCGCTCTAGAAATGTTAAGTAGTAGTAGTAGTAGTAAACAGATCAGTGAATGCGCTGGAGACCGGCGCTGAAGAGGACTTCGGCTGACGGGGGTTGGGGACCCTCACCAGCAAAGGTATCTGGTGACGGGAGGGAAGTGGGGGGGGTTGAAAGTGGCGGGGAGGGGCAGCGGCGCGGGGGGGTGGTCAGCAGCGCCAGGGGGAGGGCTAAAATGTGCCCTCTCACCTTGGGCTCTGGACCCCCCCCCCTCCTGCCAAGGTCTGGCTAAACCCCTGGTACAAACTTAGGGCCCTGTTTACTAAGGTGCTCTAGTGTTTTTAGTACGAACTAAAAGCGCGTGCTAATGCTAGAGACACCCATATGAAGTTGGCGCGCTAATTTTTAGTACAGACTCAAACTTCTAGCGCACCTACAGCGCAACTTAGATTCTGAGTCCTCTGGAGACGGGAAAATATCTAGGCCCAGATACTCATAACCTAACGCCAGCGCTAGGAGCGATTAGTGCCGGAACTGCGCATGTTAATGTGCGCATTATGCACAAAACCCTCCAGCATGCGTGCTAAGCTGTGCGCTGAAGATGAGCTCAACTTGTATTTAAATGCATTGAAATGGATTCAAATCGAGGTGATTATGTATCCACGCCAGTGCTCAGAAGACAGCGCAGAAACCAAGGCTGGCCTTAACACCGAAAACACGTCACCAGGTGGCATTCGGGTTTTGAGGAGAGGATTTCTCCTGCATTTTTCACATTAAAGGTGCCATTTTTTTACTTCTTTTGTAACGAGAGAGAAGCCCGTGCGGCCTTTAGTGAGAAAAAAAAATGTCTGCAAGTCCGAGCAAAGCCGGGGATGAGGACGGGCATCAGTGCCTGTTTCTTGCACTTTGGTGTGAGCGGATTTAAGCTGCAAAAATTTGGGGGAGTGGGCTTCTATTTCATGGCACAGAGGAAGGGCGCTGAGCTGCTCTTGCACTTCCTGTTTTGCCTGGCGCACGTGCACAGGAGTTTGGTGGTAAACGCAGCTCTTTTGCGCTGTCGGTCACGTTCCTCCTGCTTGCTTTCATTTTATTAGCGTGTACAAAATTTGAATCCCATTTGCTTTGGGCATTGGGGGACTAGTTTTCTCTGCTGTTCTTGCACTATGGGATGTGCACTCTTGGCCTCTGGTGCTGGAGTTTTTAACGTCGGGCCCCCAGTGTACCCGAGCGTAACTCGCCTTTAGCAACTAAAAGGCATTTGTTAAATCCATATCCAGGGGGGGGGGGGGGGATGTCTCTGTGCCCAATTAGAAAATTGAAGACCTAACCATTGTATCAATAATTTCAGCTTTGATCATGCCACCCTAGCAGGAATAATCCTGGCTAAGGGGCCCTTTTACTAAGCCGCATTGACGCCTACGCGTGTCAGTTTTGAATTACTGCCCGGCTACCGCGTTGCCCGGGTGACAATTTCATTTTTTACGCACGTCCACTACGTGCACTGTAAAATATTTTTATTTTTTGACTTGCGGGCAGTAATCGGCATTTGAATGCACGTTGACCATTACCACTGAGTGAATGGATGGATGGCAGTAAAGTCTCGGACCCAAAATGGGCGCGTGCCAATTTTCATTTTGACACACATCCATTTTCGCCCCCTCCCCCCCCAAATGTTATTTTTTTACAGGTGCGCGGAAAAATGGATCTGCGCGCATCCAAAACAGCCGCCTACACTAGCGCAGGTCACTTTTCAGCGCACCTTAATAAAAGGATCCCTAAATTCTTAGGATCTCACACTAATTAAACTCTGGAATTCGTTGCCAGAGAATGTGGTAAAGGTGGTTAGCTTAGCGGAGTTTAAAAAAGGTTTGTACTGTTTCCTAAAGGAAAAGTCCATAGACCGTTATTGAATGGACTTGGAGAAAATCCACTATATCTGGGATAAGCAGTATAAAATGTTTTGTACTTTTTTGGGGTTCTTGCCAGGTATTTGTGACCTGGATTGGCCACTGTTGGAAACAGGATGCTGGGCTTGATGGACCTTTGGTCTTTCCCAGTATGGCAATACTTATGTACTTATGGAAACAGAGGACAGGAGTAGCGCTGAAACTCATTTTGTGTCTGACCTTGTAAATATCTGGTCCCAAGAGCCTGTGACCCCCACCTCATGGAGAAAACAACACAAGCAGATGCTTAACCTGTGTGATAAGAGACTCTCTGTAGATCAACTAATCTCCCTGTTGATCCAGTTTGTAAAGGAGCAAACCTTGGTCTATACAGGATTGTGAAATGGAGCAGTGAATAGTTGGCCATCCAGCCCTGACAAAAGATAAGCAGATAAGTTACCTGTTTATCTCTGTACCAGAAATCCCCTGGCTCTATCTATTTCACAAAGCACTGCTGAATGTGCAGTCTTGGGACTAAATGGATAAGCTTTGCATTTTATGTCCTCTAAATGGATAAAAGTCTAGCAATATAGCATTGATGCCATGCCATGTACATAAAATTTGGGTTTACCACACGCCATCTAAAATGAGATAATTGCATAGGCCAAATAGTAAAAAAAAGACAAAATATATGGGGTTTAGCCGTAACTTGATTCTCAAGCAAAAGTGCACATTTCTTTGAGAAACCAGTAATAGTTTGATAAAAATTTTATTAAAAAATATAAAATCGTATATATATATTTTTTTCTAGACCAATGAATGAAATTTGAACCATAAGCTGTCTGATGAAGATGTTTATGTTCTGCAGTTATGGTTTCTGAGGTCCTTTTCTCCTCTTTTTTTTTTCATAAAATAATTTGTATGCATTGTCATTACACTGTCGAGAGTGGCTAGACCTCGTACATTTGGTCTATAACACTCCCCCACGTTGGCCAGGGACTCCTTTGAGTCTCCTCACCTTCCTGGGTCTTTTCTGAAACTGACTCGATTTGGAAAGGTTCGAGTGCTTATATGCAGGGGGGCTGCTATGAACTCTGACCTGTATTTTCTAAAATTGAATATATGACTCCGTGTGTGTGCAGTGTATGACTCCTGTAATCTTTCCTGCAGGATTTTGCTGTCTCCACCGTTCCGGTGTCTGGCAACGCACACTTGAAAAGCTTCTGCGGCATGGCCGGCCCAGACACCATCGTCGTTGGCAGCAGTGAAGCGGCCCGGAGAGCCATGAAGGTATCGGCCGGGGGAGGGAGGAAGGGATGATGTTACAGCTTAAATAGGAGACGAGAGGGCAGCGCTTGCAGCTAGTTTTAAAGCAACTTTAGCATACAATTTTATAATCCAACTGGGATTGAACGTCAGCTTGGTAAATTCTTGGCTGTGCTGCTGTAGAGGTCTCCCTTTGCTTCTGAAAGATGACACACAAGTGTGCCCATGCTGTATTCACACTTTCCCTCTCCAATGCAACACCTTTAGTCTGGTTCTTTTGTTAATTACAGAAATTGCTGCGTTAGTTTAAACAAAACAAAAAAAACGAATTCGGTTTTTGTATTTTCTGGGAATATAGAATTTAGGATTGGGAAGATGTAGGAAAGATGAAATCATTAAAGTTCTTTTTTAATTGCCTTCTGAATTGTTGAGCCATTTCGGAAGTGAAGCAAATGAAGCAGGGGAAAAAGGACCTGCATATGTCTTCCTGGACCTATTCATCAAATCCAAGATTCTACATAGCAGTCATGGAGTCCTTGTGGCCTGTGATGCAAATATAAGCAGAAAACTCGACCTGAAGGGAGTGATGACATCACAGTATTTTATTTTATTTTTTTGCAATTTTCATAGCAGTCGCTTTGAATTTCAATGAGAAATTGTATGTACTTGTTTTAGTCATCGTACTTAGGTATTAGTATTAACATTTAATTAGCTTAAGCTATGTTTAGAGAATGACACAGGAGCGGGTAATCGCGATAAACTGCAGTAATCCACAGTAAAACCGCAGGAATGGGGAAATTTTTCAAAGTTTTACTGTGGGTGCAAAAAGAGGTTATTTCCCCGCCCCGCAGGAGCAGTAATAACCCCTGCACCTGCGGTACAACGGACGCCTACCCATGGGAGTAGTTTGGGGGGGGCATTGCCCCCCCCCCCAAAACGCAGGGCTGGCACAACGCTGCAGGCAACTCTTCCTGCCCTCAGCTCCCGGACAGGCTTCCTCTTCGTTCCTTCCTGCCCCCCCCCCCCCCCCCCCGCGCGCGTTTAAACCTTTAACCTCGCAGCGACGGCAGTGAAGCACACAACACAGTGGGCTCGCCTCCAGCCTTTCCCTTCCCTCCCCTCACTCAGTGTCCCGCCTTCTTGCGATGATGTATTAACTGTTTCCGCGGGGGCGGGACGCTGTGTGAGGGAAGGGAAAGGCTGGAGGTGAGCCGCTGTGTTGTGCGCTTCACTGCCGTCACAAGGAAAATAAAAGGTTTAAACGCGTGGGGGAGGGGGCAGGAAGGAACGGAGAGGAAGGCTATCGGGGAGCTGAGGGAGGGCAGGGAGAATCGCTGGACATGGATGGGAGGGGAGGGGGAGAGAAGAGATCGCTGGACATGGAGGGGAGGGTAGGGGGAGAGGAGAGATCACTGGACCTAGAGAAGGAGGGGGAGGGAGGGAAGGAAGGGGAGAGGAGAATTTCTGGACGTGGAGGGAAGGGGAGAGGAGAATTGCTGGATATGGATAGATGAATGGAGGGGGCAGGGAAGAGAGCAAATTTGCTGGATATGGGTGGATGAAGAAGAGGGCAGGGGAGAATGGAGAGTTGCTGGACATGGATGGAGGGGAGGGAAGAGAGGAGAAATGCTGGACATGGATGGAGGGCAGGGAAGAGAGGAGAAATGTTGGACAAGGATGGAGGGAAGGAAAGCAACACCAGACCTTGTGGAGGGGGAGAGGGAGGGAAAGTGACACCGGACCTTGAAGGGAAGGAAGACGGGAGGGAGGGAGAGTGACATGACCTTGCAAGGGGGAAGAGGAAGGAAGGGCATGGGGTATAGGGCCTTGGAAGCAAGGGAATGAAAGAGAGAAACGGATGGAGCTGAGGACTGATAGGGTGATGAGATCCAGTGGAGGGTAGATGAGGGCTAATAAGATGGGAATGAGGGCTAAGGAAGAGGGTGGAAAAAAAAGGGGGTTAGGAGACTGGATATTAAGTGAGAGAGAGGGAGCAATGGTAAAAGCTAGTAGGTAGATGAGAAGTGAAACACAGACTAAGGTGAGAGAAAGGGGGATAAACACAAATAAGGGGGGGGGGGGGGGGAGACATGAAAGGCCACTTCCAGACAGATGTAGCGAAGGAAAGGACAAAGCGAAGAGGACAAAGTGGAAACGCCAACGTGGAAAAGAGTTTAGAGAAGACGGACAAGTGGAAAAGAGACTGGGACCAGCCCAATTAGAAAAATAAAGTGCTCAGACAACAAAGGTAGAAAAGAAATATTTTTATTTAATACGTTTTAAGGACTGAGATGTGCCTGCTTTGTGAAATGTACATCTTTTTCTATTTTTGTATTTTGCAGAGTGCAGGAGAAAATAACGTTTCTGTTTCTCTGTTTACCTGACTTTCTTGAGGGAGACCTCTATTTCAGTTTTTCTGTGGTTCCCTGTATAGTGAGAAAAGAATTAAATGTGCTTGGAGTTGTAGAATGATTAGAAAAATTAGTGCTCATTATTGCTTGTTATGTGAATGAATATTCCATCACTGTTTCATTATTGCTTGCCAGACCAGTCCAGTATTATTACATTTTAAGGGCATTTGTTTTAATTCATGTATGCAGTCCTTTCATGCACATGATTTTGCTTTTTAAACCCAGAGGTAAATCAAGTGTGGTTAAACAGCGAGGCTTCTGTGGATGGGGATAGAGTTCGCGGGGACAGGGACAAACTGTTGATGTTACTGGTACTTTAGCATTTACTACCTAGTGATTTTTACACATTAAAAATGTTCAATCTAAAATTCGGTAAAATATCATTCAAATGATACAATTAACGATGTGTCAGAATTTTGCAGTCATGGTGACAGATTTTCTTCAGTGCTGAGCTTTCCAGTTCTTGAGATGATGTGCAGGTACTATCGCTTTTGCTCCGAAACCTTGTTCACGTTAGGGTCTGGTTTCTTATTATGTCTGCTACCAGCACTTTTCCTTTGATTGCTGTTCCAATCCAAAATGCTTTTAAAGAAATTGTCTGTAAATTATCATATTAAATTCAAATTATTGTTTACAAAAGTCTACGTCACTGTGATGTCATTTAACAGCTGGTACCCTTTTTTTTTTCTTTTTCTCCTCTTCAAATTATGGTTGTTTTACAGTGCAGCCATTGTTGAATGCCTGAAAATTTCTGGGTGGTTGTGCTAAAAAGTCTGTAACATGGAAATACTTTTAATAAAATAGGAGGAAATATTTTTTCAGTCAATGAATAGTTAAGCTCTGGAACTCTTTTTGCCGGAGGATGTGGTAACAGCAGTTAGCGTATCTGGGTTTAAAAAAGGTTTGGATAAATTCCTGGAGGAAAAGTCCATAGTCAGTTATTGAGAAATGGGAAGCAACTACTTGCATTGGGATTTGTAGTATGGAATGTTGCTACTCTTTGAGATTCTGCATGGAATCTTGTCACTCTTTAGGATTCCAGAATATTGCTCTTCTTTGAGGTTCTACATGAAATGTTGCCATGATTTGGGGTAATGCCAGGTACTTGTGACATGGCTTAGCCATTGTTGGAAATGGGATTCTGGGCTAGATGGACCATTGGATTGACAGTATGGCTGTGGCCACTCTTATAACTTCACTGTTTATAAAGATGTCGTCATTCCATTTGGGAAATAAACATAGATAATAACAACAAATACAGCTATACAATTTCACATTGAAATTCCAAGTGGTTGCTGAAAAAACCTCTAGGGCATTACTTTTCTTTTTTTGCCTCACACTATGGTTTCAATGGATTCCTCACAAAAGGGACTAGAAACTTTTACAGGGATGCTTATGCTACATTTTAAGTTAAGATTCCCAGTTGTACGGGTATAATACAGTGAATGAGGGGCACCAGCTTCACCAGTCCTTACTGTGCATAGAAACATGACGGCAGATAAAGGCCATATGACCCATCCTCTGTAACCCCCAATTCTTCCTGTTCCTAAGCGATCCCACATGCTTATCCTATGCCTTTTTAAATTCTGGAACAGTCCTCGACTCCACCACCTCCACCGGGAGGCCATTCCACGCCTCCACCACCCTTTCTGTGAAATAATACTTCCTTAGGTTACTCCTAAGCCTATTCCCTCTTATCTTTGTTATATGCCCCCTCATTCCAGAGCTCTCCTTCATTTGAAAAAGCCTCTCTTCCTGTACATAAATGCCCTTGAGATATTTCTATCATGTCTCCTCTCTCCCTCCTCTCTTCCAGCATATACATGTTGAGGTTCATAAGCCTGTCCCTATAATTTTTGCATTCAAGACCAAATAATTCATTTTCAGTGTTTTGTTCATCTTCTTTCTTGGCTGATGCGGTAGCTGGAGATCTTTTGAGACTTCAGTCTTGGCCATTCTTATTTATTTATGAGGATTTATTTACCGCCTTTTTGAAGGAATTCACTCAAGGCGGTGTACAGTAAAGAATAGATCAAACATGAGTAATAGGCTCATGATTGTGGTCCTCTATCCCTGCAACCCAAACTTCATTGCCTCGCTGACCGTTTCTTTACATCTCCCCTCTTGTTTTCAGACTATGGAGCAGCTGACGGACCACCATTACGAAACCCTGACGGTGCCGGATGATGCAGCCGCAAACTGTATCTACGTGACGGTGGGACAGAAAAACAGCTTCCTCATTCACCGCAGTGCGGAGGAGTTCCCCGAAAGCGCCAAGGTACGATGTGGCGGTGGGAGCTCATTTGACCACATGGCCACTAAATTGTGGATTCTGCTTGTGATGATCCTCCTGGCCCTGGTTCTTTTTGTCAGAGGTGGGGATGGTAATGGGGGAACCTTTTGGACAGCAGAGAATAGCCATTGTAATACTGCGTACCTCCAAAAGCAAATCAGGGGATGATTTTTATTTAGCATAAAAAAAGGGAGAGTGCAGATTCAAGGGCTTAAACTGGTGCTGGGAGAAATGAAGTCCCTGCAGCGAGGAACTGGCTGCAGATGTCTCTTCTGGATAGTACATAAGACAGGGGATGCAGGAGTTCGGGCTCTGAGTGCCACAAACAGGCCAGGTTTTCAGGATTTCTCTAATGAATATACATACATATATTCTCAGTAACCATCCTTATTTTTGTTTCATAAATTATCTTTATTCTCAAAAAAAAAAGTTTTATAATGATCTATATATATAAAAGGCACCTCCAACGTTCCATTGAAGCCTCAAGCCGGAAACTTGAGGCGCCCGAGATATCCGGTTTGGCCTGCAGGCTGCAGTCACTGTTGCTCCGCCCTCATGTCTAAACGCGATGACGTAGAGGGCGGGGCGGGCCTCCAGCCAGTGTACCTCCGCCCTCGCCTCAACACGCGATGACGCAGAGAGCGCGCCGGGGAACACACAACGCATGACTTCCACAGTGACAGCTGCTGGGAGAGCGCTCCGAACTTTACTCACACAAACTCGCAACCGCCTCACTGACGGACGGAGGGAGGGAGGGAGGGAGAGGACAGGTCTGGAACTCGGAAGGGAGCCACGGAGGGAGGGTCTGGAACTCGGCAGGGAGGGAGGACGGGTGGGGGGGGGGGGGGGGGGGGGGGGAGGGGGAATTACCCTGCTAGCACCCGTTTCATTTTTCCCCAAAACGGGCATTTCTTACTAGTATATATATAACCTATGATAAATACGTCTCCTTCAGCCTCACTACCCTCATTCACACTTCATTCATACCTCGCTCTCACGCCATTGCAGCTCATTCTAAATATACTTTTGTTGTCACAATTTATAAAATTTTGTTACATTCCATCATTTGCCTGCTTATTATCTAACTTGTCATGCGGTATATTGGCTGCCAAATAGTATATCAAGATGTCAACAAAAATCCACAGCTCAAGTCACCCAGTAGGTCATAAATCAGACTGGAAGGTTCACTTTTCTTCAGTAACTTGATCATCCTTGTTCGTTAGCATAGAACACTTCTGAATTAACAGTTCAGTCCATAAGCAAAGCTTTAAGACCGATTTGAGCAAAACGCAATGCCTGTGAAGCAACTTGGTAAAAAACCGTAGATCGCACAAAATTTCAGTCTCTTATCTTGTTCTCCAACTCCGCTGTCCACACGCTGGTGATTGCACCAAGTGTTTGTCACACCCTACACAAATTTGTGTTTCGCTTTCCACGTCATCAGGGGATATGACTCATTAAAATCGCTGTATTATAAATCTCGCCAGACCCTGGACGAACCTGTACTGGCTGTGGGAGAAAATGGCGCCTAAGCCCGGTTGAAATTAGGATACTCAGAGGGTTTATTTATTACATTTGTATCCCGCACAATTCCCACTCAACGCAAGCTCTATGCGGCTTACATAGTAACAAAATCACAAAATTATGAAGTTAATAAAATCATGAAGTTAACAATGATTTAAAGTATTATATAAAAATAAAACATAATTAGACTAAGGTAGGTAATAAGGAGTGGAGAGATAGTGAGGCAGGGGAGAGAAGCAGGGAAAAGGGAAGGAGGGAGGGGAGTAGGAAAGGGTACAGGGAAGAAGGAAGGGTTGTGTGTAATGAATATACATGAGAGATCTGCATGGATACTCCCCATATGCAAATCGCATGCCTGTTCCTTAGGGCTATCCTGAAAACCTGGCCTGTTATGCAGCACTCAGGTCCTGAACTCCTGCATCTCGGTCCTAGGAGGGGTTGTTCAGCAACTGGCAGAAAGTTGGGCTTGAAGTCCTCTGACCTTGAACCATCCAGTTCTTACATCTTCACTGTTCCCTTACAGACTTTCCAGAAGCTGACGGACTACACCCTCATCCCAGCTGCCTGCACCGAGGTGGGGAAGACCGGGGGGACCCTGTCTTCCTGCTGCATTCTGATCAATAAGAAACTGTAGCCACCTTTTGTTCCCATGAAGGTTTCTCTCTCCTAAGTAAATCTCTGTTCCTTTTTTCCCCCCATGCTGCAGCACCCTCCTTCCTGACCTCAAATATGCAGATGGGGTGGGGCTTGTTTGTCTCCTCCCTCTTTTACCCATAATGCCCTGAGAAGGTGTTTGGGCTGCTGGAAGGGGAGGAGAGGTTGGGTAATTTGTAGCAGGTTAGATTTTGTACCTGTAGGTTCTTGAAGATAACACTTTTTTTTGTTAACTTTTATTAAGAAATAAAGTAAATGCAAGTACCTTACGAATTGTGTGTGACTATTTTAATAGTTGAATTATCTTGGCTAGTATTAATGGCATGGGATGTGAGCATTTATTTGTGTGTTGAGTGTATAAGGACGAGTACAGCTCTGTGATTTATGTATTTAATTGTAACTGGCCTAGTTAGGTATATAATCAAATTTTAATCAATAGAGAAACTTCTAGAGCTGTTCCATATATCAGCATGATGTCAAGACCAGGGGCGTAGCCAGACCGCGCGGTGGGAGGGGGCCAGAGCCGGAGGTGGAGGGGCCATGTTAGTCTGCCGCCCCGCTCCCCCCGTTGCACCTCACAGGAGCAAATACTGTTGCTGGCGTGGGGGGGGGGGGGGGGGGTCCCCAACCCCAACCCCAACCCCTGTCAGCCAAAGCCTTCTCCAGTGCCGCCGCATTTGCTGCCCTACGCTTTCTTCCTCCTGACGTTCTGTGCACGCTCCTTTAAGTGAAACTGAGCATGCTCAGTTTCCCTTAAAGGAACATGCAGGACATCATGAGGAAGACAGGGCAGCGAACGCAGCGGCGTTGGAGACCAGCGCTGAAGAAGACTTCGGCTGGTGGGGGTTGGAGACCCCTGCCAGCAAAACCAGGGCCCAGACAAAATTTTTTTTTTTGGGGGGGGGGGGGGCAGGCCCCTGTGGCCCCACTTAGCTACACCACTAGTCAAGACTCCTTGTATGTGGACAAAACAAATTCGGGTCCATATTCACAGCGATTGAACTGGGCAGAAGCAGCTTCTGGGGAGGGTTACCATATTTGCTGTGAGAAAAAAAAAAAAGTAGGACACACAATATAATTCAGCCATGCCCCCTGTCACACTCCTGCACCGCAGTTTCACCTTGACCCTTTCCCCAAGAAAATCAGATTCCCTCTCTCCCGCTGTGTATATCCCCTCCACCCACATGACTCCATTCACATCCCCCTCCCCTCCTGTACCTTATCGTAGTGCCCTGGTGGTCTGGCGGCCTCTTTGGGGCAGGAAAGAATTGCAGTTCAGGAAAAAAACATTTTTATTTATTTATTTTTTTTAAAAATGTAACCCGCCTAAGAACTAGGCGGCTTCCATAAAAGCATTCAAAACAATTTCAATTAGCAAAATTACAACAAAATAAAATATCGGAATCATAATTTCCATAAGACAAACAAAGTGCTGCTCTCATCCTTCCCAAAAGCTGTAGTACACATCCAAAAAAAAAAAAAAAAGCTTGAACAAAATACTGTGTTTTCACAGTATTGAACTTCTGGCAACTGGTAGTTAAGCGAAGTAGACTTGACATTGCATTCCACATCTAGAGATGCTCTAGAGAAAGCCAAGACCGTAGTAAAAATATAACATACTGAAGACACCAAATACATCTTCGATGCAGTAAATCGATCGGTGGTTCCTGTTACCATATTGGTGAGTGACAGTGGGGCTTGAAGGGCAGAGAGTTTCTGGTGGGCCCAGCTTTGCCCTTTTGTCAGGTCTGAAGTGCATCAGACGACAGTGGCATAAATGGTGGAGGGGCGGCCTAAGCTGGGGGACTTGAGGATTTGCCTGGCAGGGGGAAATTGTTCCAGCTCCACATAATGCACGCCACCACCTTCCTGTAGACGAGAGAGCAAATGGTATGAGATCATCTGTCTTGGAAACTAAAATCCCTCTTGCTGCTGGACATCACATTCCCATATGAACTGGTTAGCATAATCATTATTAGGCGTGACTAGGCTCTCGCCTAGGGCTGCAGCTTCTGGAGGAAGCAAAGAGCAGCTACAGCAACTCAAACACACCAACTATTCATATTTTTATCTGCAGGAAGGATGAGCAAACTTCAAACCGGGTAAATGACGTTGGAGATTTCTCTCATTTGTGTACCTGTGTGAGACACCCTCAGCAAAGTTTTTTTAATAGTAAAGGCTTGCCCTGGGGGGGGGGGGGTGAGTAATAAGGCTGAAGGTTGCCTAAGGCCAGGAGCGGACTGAAGGTGAAGGCCTTTCGCCTGGGTGCTGCCCAACACCCCCCTCCCTTCTGCCACAGCTGACATCCCCCATGGTCTTGGGGGGGGGAAGCATTTTCTTTCCTGCCTGCTGCGCTGCCGCTATTCCCCCGCCTGCCGTTTTTTCAAAATGGCGGCCGAGACTTCCGCAGGGTGTCTAGCCATTTTTGAAATACAGCAGTGCTGGGCAGGTGGGGAATAGCAGCACAACGGGCAGCAAAGAACATGTCCCCCCACCCCCCCCCAAAACAAAGGCCACTAGATCACTGCTACTACTACTTAACATTTCTAGAGCGCTACTAGGGTTACGCAGCGCTGTACAGTTCAACAAAGAAGGACAGTCCCTACTGCTCGGTTGCCCAAATGTTAAGTCCGCCCCTGCCTAAGGCAGTCAGTACCCTTGTACTGGCTTTGGCTGTCCCAAGGAGCACAGCTTTCAAGGCTCACAGATGTGGTGCTTACCTTTTCAGAAGGGGTCCTTCTTATTGGTGATGGATCTTGCTGGCTGGAGTCTCCTGCTGGCAGCTGAGTCTCATCTATAATGGGAATATAGAAATGTAACAAGCCCTGATTTTTATTTAAATGCCAACATTAGTCTTTGCTGGTAGAAAGAACACGACTCATCTACTTGTCTCCCCACTCTACCAGTTGCTTATACAGTATTCTGTTACTGGAAGAAGAGGGAACACTGAGCTGGAAGGCACTTGACCCAGTTTAATGGCGTTTAAAAATTTAGCGCAGAGTGACATGACCAGCCTAAGCTAAGACTGTGTTCTTATGAGCGCAGGAACCTCGAGTTAAATGGACTCTGGCAGTGTGATTTCCTAGTTGCACGGCCTTCAGGACAGGGGCTATCACAACCTATAGAAGCATCAGCGACATTTTTTATATAAAGTTTATTATCGAACAGCAGTCCAAACTGTTTACTAGCAGCAATACCCCCAAGCAGATGTAAATGACATTTCCTTAGCGTCCCTCCGGACCGGACCAGGATTGGACTGATGGGTTGTGCTCGCCTACCAGCAGGTGGAGACTGAGAAAAAACTCTGACTCTAGAGAGCCAATAGGAGCCCTGGCCATGTGACCTTAGCCCCAGTATTTTCTCAGTCTCCCAGCAGGTAGGAAGTGAGCCCATTAGTCTCTCTCCTTTTCTCTTTAGATATTACAGATATTTGTGATAATTCTTCTGTGCCTGGAATCTTATTTAGAGGCTTGACAGGGTTTCCTTTCTCTTCTTTCTTTGACAGCCTCGGGGGTGTTAAACTCGGGTGTCTCGAGTCCACCCCCCTTCCTCCCCATCTCCCTGGCTTAGCAGGGAAGGGCCGTCCCTTTCTCTGGAAAGGTGTACCGTCTTTGGGAGAGGCAGCCACTTTTAACAGGCAGCTGCTTTAAAAGAATTAAATCAAATAAAAGGAAATTCAAAGAAGCAGCCTTTCTTTCCCCAGACTTCTAACGAGCAGGCAGCTCCAGTGTTTTATTATGATTGAGGGGTTATAAAAAAAAAAAAAACAGAAGAAAATAATTCAGTGTCTGTGACTTTAAACAGCGATTTTTCTCGTCAGATTTAATTTCCTCCATTTTCTTGCTTTTTGGCAGCGGCAGTTTAAAGAAATGAAAAAAAAAAAAAAGAAAGATGCGAACTGCATAAGCGCGGCCACCTGTTTTTTCTGATATGGCTTAAAAGTTCAAACAGCTGCTGTCGGTCAGGCGCAGTTCACGCAGCCGGAACGTGTAAATTTTGCTCTCCCTTCAAGGTTTCTTCGGGTCCAGTGCTGCCTCCGGTTTTTTCGGGGCCTCTTTCGCCGGCTGTTGTTTCTTCGCCGTTCCACTGGGCTTCACTTGTTCGGAGGTGTTGGGCGCGCTGTCAACGATCACCACAGGGCCAGTGGCGCGAACGGCGGCCATTTTGTTTCTCCCTCCATCTTATCAGTCGGGGATCTCTCTGCTGAAGGTAAGGCTGCAGTTCATAGAGCAGTTCGGCTCCAAGATGTGTACACTTTTGTATGTGCTGAACGGCGTATTCTAAAATGCTCTTCACATCAGCAGGCAATATTTGATTGAAAGGGGGCTCCTTTCATATATGGATATATAACAAGCTTTTCTTCTTTTAAATTTCTATGTATCACGGGGCTGTTAACACTAGTTTTTTCTGGTGCTCAGTCATTTTTCATTGCCTGGTGGAAAATCTACATCTTATCATAATATCATAATTCATTTCAAGCATTTTCCTCAATAGCTGTAGTATTATACAGTGTTTTAAGAACTTTAGAAACTTTCACTATAGGCATAGAGTAAATTTCTGTCTTTCTCATTCCCTGGTGAATAGGACTACATTGTCTAAGAGTCGATTGATTGGTACTTTGCAATTCTGACCATAATATCTTAGTTCCTTTCAAGCATTTTACTCCATGCCTATGATGTTATATAGTGTTTTAAGAACTTAACAGACAATCACTCTCAATGGCTGTAGTGTTATACAGTGTTTTCTTTTTCCGACTTTAAGAAGCCTTCTCTAGAGGCATACAGTATATTGTTCAGATGCCATGGGGATATATCAGCTCTTTCATATTCTCTGAGGGACAGTCCTGTCTACCAAGCTCCCAGTCACTCAGCTGCCTTAGCAGGCATGCTTTATTCATGTCTTCCCTTCTTTTCCAACTGCCTTGAAGCCTCTCATATTTCATTTTAGCTTTCTTCTGGTTTTTACAGGACATATGGTCACTTAGAGAATAAAGTCATCCTTTCACTTAAAGATAGTGGACGGTCCTCAAACCATCTACTCGTGTTTGTCTCTACTCTATCAGTTCAGCATTGGCAGATTATAAACATCCTGGTTTGGTCCAGTATGCCTATACATACCATCTGCTATCTCTTCCTCTTCCTTAGAGACCTGTGGCACAACTTCACTTTTTTCGTTACAGGTAATTTCCAAGTTTGTCCTTTTTCATTTTCATTCTATGCGCCTTCACTCCAGAGTGTTCTTTCAATTGGAAGGGGATTCACTCACTTCCTGTGTATTTATACCATAGGTACATAAGTATGGTTATGCTGGGTAAGGCCTAAAGTCCATCAAGTCCAGCATTCATATCTAATGGGCATAGGTACATAAGTTTTGCCATTCTGGGGAAGCTCAAATGTCCACCTTTCTACAGCCAGAACAGCATTAAAGAAAAAAAAAAAAAAAAACCTCTCACGAGACTATCGAACAGAAATCTCTGCTCCAAAAGCAAGGCTTTGCAGTAATTCTGCAAACTAACGCATTGGGTGTGAGTCTGGTACTACTACTACTACTTAACATTTCTAGAGCGCTACTAGGGTTACGCAGCGCTGTACAAATTAACAAAGAAGGACGTTCCCTGCTCAAAGGAGCTTACAATCTACATCTCAGTGATGGAGGACGCATGACCATGGTACGTGGATTAGTGGTATGTGGATTAGGGAGATCCAAGAAATTACAGGCCGGTGAATCAGACGTTCATACTGGGACAATTTTTTTCTGTCCGGAGCATACTACCATAGCTGGTGGACTCCTATATTCAGAACTTTCTATATTCAGAACTTACCCAACTATGGAACGCCATAGAGATAGGGTTGGAGTTTGTAGCCCTATTTAACTGGTGTCCTTGGTCACCCTTCCTCTTCTCCTCAGGATCCAGAGAATGGCTAGTTTTTTGCTTATGCATTAACCGGTCATTTTCAGCAGTACTCTCTCTTCCGTTCTTTTATAGATCTAAGAGGATGTTCATTGCGCTCTTAGGGTCATTTCATTCTTACCTAGACGACTGCCTAATTGGAGAAAGTCTTATCAGCAGAGTTCTCAGGTCACGCACTGGGTGTTGCATTTCTTACAGTCTCTAGGTTGGGTGGTGATTGTAGCCAGGCCTCTCATTTGATCTCTCATTTGATCTCTCATCAGATATCTCTGATTTTCTCTTTGTTTAGTCAGGTTGGCGCACAGTCTTTTGTCTCCTCTGCAAACATCCCAGTTTATATTTTTCTTGGTGACCTTGGGCCTTCGGCCATTTCCTCGCTCTATTCTGCAGAATGCAATTTTACTTTCTAATGCCCAAGAAGGAATTTTCCTTCATCCTATTGCGAATCTCAGGGTCATCAATCGCGCTATTTAAGTGTCATCTAGTTATCTCAAGAACCTTAGTTCTGTCATTGGGATGCTTCGTGCAGTACACTTTTTGGCAGAAGCTTTTTTGTATATATTTTTTTTTTCTGGGGGACCTCAGCAATTCGTTTTACCTTCGGGTGAATTTTGTTTTCCCTACTGACAAACAAGGCGGAGAGAGCTATGTTGGTCCTTGCCATGGCAATGGGTTATGTCATCCGCCAAGGAGGAGTTAAGAGTATACTCTTGAGTTTGTACTCATTTTTTCTTAGTTGTGTCACCCTGCATTTAGGTGAATGGACTCTCATTTTTTCAGCCTTACTTCCTCACTGCGACACTTCAGGGCTATCTCTTTTTGCCTTCAGGCTCACGAACATTTCTTGCTTCTTCCGTTCAGCAACAGTCTTGACGGAGACAGGGACAGATGCCAACTTCCAGCAGGGGTTTTTCAACCTTCTTTATGCGTTTCTTCCATCATCTCACTAGGTGTTTACGCAGAACCAAGGCACCCTTCTACATCCGGACCCCCAGTCACTCAAACTTATGGCGTGGTTACTGGGTCTGCAACATCTTTGATATTTTCGCAGGAAGTACTTCAAGTTTTAATTGCTTCCAGACAGAAATCTACATTAAAGTCCTATGAATCAAAGTGGCGACGGTTCACTCTGTGGTACTCCTCTCGCCACTTCATTCCACAAACAGTATCCATTTTGCATGTTTTGGAATATCTTCTGCATCTTGCGAAATCTTGTCTGTCTTACTCATCCATTAGACTTCATTTGGCAGCTCTATCAGTGATGCATGATACTGTTGACAACCGCACGCTTATGCAGCATCCACTGTCAAAGCGGTTTCTTAAAGGAGTCCTGCACCTGTACCTCCCGCTTCGTCCACCAGCTAAGTGAACTAGGTGAACAGACTCTTAAAGTTCTGTTTTCTAGTAGCCATAACTTTTTCTATAAAGTTTTCCTCTTCAAGCAGTGTTTCCCAGTAGCCATTGCAGCAAGTAGATCTATGTGTGGAATACTTCTATGGTTGGTAACTTCTTTTCGGTCTGCTGTAGTTTAAAGTTTTCACCTTTCCCAATCGGTTTTTTCTTATTGGTTTTGTCCTTCTAGCCAGTAGGCGTAAAAGTTTTTCATTGTTTCTAACCCGCTATATCGCGAAGGATCAAGGAAATGAGAATGTCTATTTCTCTTCTCGCTGAGAGGGCAGTTCCACAGCGTATTACAACATATTCCACAACTTCAGAAGCGGGCTCTATTCTTACTACGGCGATTTTTGGTGCTCTCGGTGCACATTGATAAGTTGGCAACTTAGTCCTAGTTTCATTTTATTTTGCTCATTGGGACACACTACATGTTAGTTGTCGCCAGTTGGCCTATGCAGCATGAACATTTCTCTGCAGTTTTCATAAGGTCCCTCCCTTCAGATTACTGCTTTGATACTTCCCATCAGTCCAATCCTGGTCCGGTCCGGAGGGACGCTAAGGAAGGAGAAATTAGATCTTACCTGCTAATTTGCTTTCCTTTAGTCCCTCCGGACCGGACCAGGCCCCTCCCATGTTCTCTCTACTCTTTAGCTTCTTTTATTAAGTAGGAAGTGTATTCAGTAGGAAGTGTATTCATTCCTTTACGATTCGTGGAACAATACTATATATATACAGAACTTTACGTGGTCTATACCACTTCTCTGGTGGTTGCTGGTGAGCTCAGTTGCTGGAATATCTATAAAACCTTAAATATGATTTACCACTTTTCTGGTGAGAGTTGCTGGTAAGCTCAGTTGATGGAATATATATAAAATCTTAAGTGGGCCATACCACTTCTCTGGTGAGAGTTGCTGGTGAGCTATAAGACAAGTGAGCCATACCACTTCTCTGGTGAGAGTTGCGGGTGAGCTATATTATATGTGAGCCATACCACTTCTCTGGGGAGAGTTGCTGGTGAGCTATATTACATGTGAGCCATATCGCTTCTCTGGTGAGAGTTGCTGGTGAGCTATAGTACAAGTGAGCCATACCACTTCTCTAGTGAGAGTTGCTGGTGAGCTGTAATACATATCGGGCCATACCACTTCTCTGGTGAGAGTTGCTGGTGAGCTCTGATACTTGGCATTGCCGAGTGCTTTGTGGCTGCTAGGATTCCATACGGCACAGAAGGTCTTTCTTTCTTTCCTGCTTTGCTATTCAAATACTGAGGCTAAGGTCACATGGCCAGGGCTCCTATTGGCTCTCTAGAGTCAGAGTTTTTTCTCAGTCTCCACCTGCTGGTAGGCGAGCACAACCCATCAGTCCAATCCTGGTCCGGTCCGGAGGGACTAAAGGAAAGCAAATTAGCAGGTAAGATCTAATTTCTCCTTTGGGGCCCTTTTACTAAGCCCAACACGTGCCAAAATGGAGTTACTGCCCGGCTACTGCGTAGCTGTAGCGGTAATTTGATTTTTGGCGCCCGTCCGATACGCGTGTCCAAACAAATTTTATTTGGGGACGCGCGCATAGGTCATTACTGCTTGAGACTTTACCGCTGGGTCAGTGGCTGGTGGTAAGGTCTCAGACCCGAAATGGGCGCGCAGCAATTTCATTTTGCCACATGTCCATTTTCAACAAAAATGTAAAAAAAAAAATGTTTTTTACAAAACCTTTTACCCAAGTAGGGAAGGGCCTGTAACCATCCTAGTTCTGAGCGGGGGGGGGGGGGGACGGACATATACGCTGAGCTTTGGCCAGCTTTGTCACACTGCAGAATCCAGAGCCTGTAAAAAAAAAATTTTAAGGTTCGCAGAGCCTAAATGAGCAGGAAGGCTGCTATTACCATACTACAGATAAGCTTTAGGTAGAGATCATTTTTATGTAGTAATTTTCAAACCAGTAATGTTAGACTCTTGTTTTAGTGTCCCTGTCTCCTGGCCTCATTTCATTTTTGAGGTCTACTATAGTATTGGGGGGGGGGGGGGGGGGGTAGGGAGTGGAGATGACCAGGTACTTGAATTAATCTGTTATAATGGAATTCATTGTGATTACCTAATCTGACTTCTGCGATGTCAGCTTGGGTCTTCTCATACCTAAAAAGAAAAAAAAGAAGATTTAAAAACTAGTACAAGGTTTTTTCATTATACTTCCAAAGTTGACTAGGGGGAAGCTGTACCTATTAAGAAAAAGGTGGATTGTATTTACTTGAAAACTTTTCTTTTTAAGAAGCTTTATGATAGAAGGGGGGCAGACTCAATAAAAATGTCAGGAAGTATTTTTTCACGGAGAGAGGGGTGGATGCTTGGAATGGCCTCCCGCAGGAGGTGGTGGAGAGGAAAACAGTAACGGAATTCAAAAATGCGTGGGATAAACATAAAGGAATCCTGTTCAGAAGGAATGGATCCTCAGAAGCTTAGCGGAGATTGGGTGGCGGAGGCGGGGCAAGTACTGGGAAGAATTCTACGGTCTGTGCCCTGAAAATGGCAAGGATAAATCAAGGTCAGGTATACATATAAAGTATCACATATGAATTTATCTTGTTGGGCAGACTGGATGGACCGTACAGGTCTTTTTCTGCCGTCAACTACTATGTTACTATGTATAGGGGAAGGCGCACTGGTCTCACCTCAAGATGAAGCAGCCAAGGGCCTGTTTCTGGGGCAATAAGGTGACTCCAAGGATTATCAGTTAAGAATCGGTTTAATAAGTCAACATGGCAAGAGCTTCTCTAGTTAAGTTGCTGTGAGCAGGCCATCCCTGGATGTTCAGTGGCACCAAAGCCCGATGTTCAAGCAGCAGCGATCAGCGTTGTGCCCGAATTTAAATGCCAGGTCAGATCCAGGCTCTGGCATTGAATTTCCGGATACACGGAGCTGGCAAAATCATAGCCACTAAAGTGTGACATTAAGCACTTAAGGTCGATGAAGAACTGTATAAACATCAGATTGACTTTCACATGGTCCTATTTATGTAGTTAACTTATTAGTTGATTAAGGGCCGAATCTGCCTCCAAAATAGCCAGTTTCGGCTTGGGTGCTAATCAGGCCTTTTCAGCACCATTCAGTTAAGTGCCACGGAACAGGCCCAGTTAGAGCTGGACAGGTGATTGAAAGGGCCGGGAGCCTCTCCTGACCCTTTAAAATTTTGGAAGGTGAGGCCCACAGTGCTACTGAAAATCCAGTGTGACTGCTGCGGTACCAGAGTGGTGCAGGGCCAGGAGTTACGCAGGCACTGGTGATACTCCGTGCCTGTGCCTGCACAGCTAATATGGCAGAGGTGGCAAGCCATCCAGACCTTTTTTAAACCCTGCTAAGCTAACCACCTTTACCAAATTCTGTGGCAATGAATTCCCAAGTTTAATTACACGTGGCGTGAAGAAAAATGTCCTCCGATTCGTATTAATTTTACTACTTTGTAGCTTCATCACATGTCCCCTAGTCTTAGTATTTTTGGAAAGAGTAAACAAATGATTTACTCTTCGGGGAGTGGCCACCCCGTTTGTCACATTTACCCGTTTCATCACGTTCCAAACCTAGCAGCAGTGATTCCCATATGCTGCCCTGCTGCCGGCACCTGCCTCTTCCCTTTAAAACTACAGCTATAACAGCTTTTTCAGTTTTGTCAAACTCTTTCCCAAAGTCTTCAAATTTTCTCTCTAATGTTTTGTGGAACAATAAGACATTAATGATTAGCAGTAAGACCATAAATTGGCCTGTTTCGCAGAATTGTAATATCTGGGGTTTTTTTTAGTCAATTGATATTTGATGGTAGCCTTAAAATTTTTGCTCAATTACAAACAGAGTTTAATATTCCCAATTCTCATATGCTGAAATGGTACCAACTTCGTATGTCAAAGCTACAAATATAAACCCAGCTTAACAAAAGAGCAGTTTATCTTGTAATCACAATCGTTCCCAAGGCATAATATTGAAGGAGATTGAAAATAAGATCTGGTTTTTGCAGGACCGGACCCAGTGTGAGTGAGTGGAGGATGACGCCATGGTAAAGATGTAAAAGTTGAAGGAAGCTATCGGGATCCAAGGAAGGGGTCACTCCATTGTAGATAAGTTTTTACTGGTGCACCACTTTGGGGGGACCAGCTGTTTTTCAAAGATCCTCATTACATATATATTTTTTTCCATTTGGGGATTTTGAGTATACGATTGCACGTTTTTGATAGGGTACTTTTTCATACAATCACATTTAGTTGACTGAAAAAGAATGAAGAGGGATTTTTTTTTTTTAAAGAACCAATGATTTTTCTCTATAAGTAGAGTTTTTTTGTGTTGGTTCATGTTTTTACCCTCTTTATCAATAATAAAAAATGACCAATGATAATACCTTGCTCCACAGAGAGTTGAGATGCTCCAAAAATAAAAGGGGGGCAATTATTCAACACTGAATTATCTCAACGGGAAGCTGTTGAGGTCTTGTTTTTTAAAAAATGTTTATACATATTGGGAACGATTGTGATTGTAAGATAAACTGCTCTTTTGTTAAGCTGGGTTTATATTTGTAGCTTTGACTGTTTACCTTTGTTTTAGTTGATTTTTAGGTAGCAACTATGTAGTGTAATTAAATAAAAAAAAATGGAATCTCAGTTATATTAATCATGTCTTGGATTTTAACAGCTTTGTTGAAGATCATTGTAGGTTAAATCATAGGGCCTTATTGTTTTATAGACCAATGCAACCCTACACTACCTCATCTTGTAGGTCTACTCAACAAGTATGGGAATTAGAGCTCAATGACTCATTATCAGATACTCATTGGTCTCGAGTTTGGTTGAATGGCCCAAGAGTGTCTTTATCAGCTGCTTTAACGCAATCTCTTTTCTTTATACGGGCTCTTTGGATTCCAAGAAAGAGTAAATTCTCTGGTTCCTCTACTGGTCATTTAAAAAATATATAGGAATTGGTATACATCTTTTACGAGAATGCCCTAATCTAGTTTTGTTTAGGTCAGATGTCTGGGATAAATTGAAAATATATAATCTGGAAGTCCATTTGTATTCCAGTTTTTCTTTCAGATGATAAATTATTGTTTGATTTTCTAATATCTGTTCCATTAAAATTCATGGTCTCCCATTGGAAGGACAACTCTCAAGTGAATGTCTATCTTTGGTGGAACTAGATTTTACTATCTAAAAATATGAACAATCCATTACTTATTCCTCATTGGGTCCTTCATCTGGTCTTAAGAAATGGAAAACTCTAGATCTTTTTCTTTCTCTTATTACTTAGCCATGTTTAAACTCAGCTTTGGTTATTGTACAGTGTACTTGCATACTTGTTTTTCTGTCTTGATCATGTTTGTTGTATATTTGTAAAACTCAATAGAAATAATTAAAAAAAGAAGAAACTATGGTGGGACCAGATGAGAATCCTTTGCAGGTATCTGAAGGTCCAAGACCTTGGGGTTATGCACAGTAAAACCTGCAGCAGGCTAAACTTCTCTTTAACTGGAGTCTTAAGTCATTCCCTGCTCACCCCACTACTACTAAATACAGCCGTGGTGGTAGGGCTACATGGCTTGGTGACCAGAGCTGAACCGACTTTTCCTGCCTTGGCTGAGTTCAAAGCAGCACCCTTAGTGCCGACTGCCCTTACCTGTCCTGTGCTCCTTTACAGAAGAAACAGAGGCAAAGGATGACCAAGGAGAAGAGTGCCAGGGCACCGAGAGCCATAAGGATGAGCTGGAATAGGTTGATGGGTGCAGGCTTGGGTCCAGCTTCTGGATCTACAGCAAGGCAAGAAGGAGATTCAGATGAATTGAGAGAAACAGGACCACACTGTGGCAGAGCAGAGCTGGAAGGTAGATAAGTGGGCTTACAACTCAAATGCGGGGGGCTCCAGGTTAGCAGAGGCCGATCTGGGTCTGATTTGACCTGTTATATATGCACGACAGAACTTTCCAACCCAGTCTTCTGGACACACCTAGCCAATCAGGTTTTCAGGATATCCATAATGAATATGCATGAGGTAGCTTTGCATAGAATGAAGGTAGGGCATGCAAATTTCTCCTGCATATTCATTGTGGGTATCCTGACAACTTGACTGGCTACATCAATGGTTCCCAAACTTGGTTCTGGAGGCACCTCAGCCAGTCAGGTTTTCAGGACACCAACAATATTCAGGAGTAAGATTTGCATTCATTGCCTGTAGTGCACGCAAAGCTATCTCATGAATATTCATTGTGCATATCCTGAAAACCTGACTGGCTGGGGTGCCTCCAGGACCAGGTTTGGGAACCACTGGGCTAGATGTTTTTAGAGGAGTGGGTTGGGAACCCCTGCCCTCGGGCAAGATTCTCAACCCAGGCCAGATCTAACCAGTTACTACTACTACTAATAACATTTGTATAGCGCTACCAGGCGTATGCAGCGCTTTACATGAGACACAGAGACAGTCCCTGTTCAAAGAGCTTACAATCTAGGTAAAGACATTTACGGGCAAGGGAATTACTGGTAAAGAGGAACAGGAGAGAAGGAGGGCAAATGAGTAGGGTTAGGAGCCAAAGGCAGTAGTGACAAGGTGGGTTTTCAGCATAGATTTAAAAACAGGTAGAGATGGAGCTAGACGTATGGGCTCAGGAAGTCGGTTCCAGGCATAAGGTGCCGCAAGACAAAAGGAACGAAGTCTGGAGTTGGCGGTGGAGGAGAAGGGGGGACGATAAGAGAGATTTGTTCAGAGAGCGGAGTTCACGGGGAGGAATGTAGGGAGAGATGAGGTAGTGAGGGGTCATAGAGTGGATGCATTTAAAGGTCAGCAAGAGGAGTTTGAACTGAATACGGAAGCAGAGAGGGAGCCAGTGAAGTGACTTGAGGAGTGGGCATAACGATTCTGGCGGAAAATAAGTCGTGCTGCAGAATGCTGGACAGACTGGAGCAGGGGCGTAGCCACGGGTGGGCCTGGGTCCACCCATTTTCATCTCAGGCCCACCCAGTAGAAAATAAAACGAGCCAGTCCCTCCTACCATTGAAGCTTCAGCAGCGACGTTATGCTGCCAGCTGCACACGTCACGCCAGCACAGCAGCCAACGAATCGGCAGCATCCGAAGATCCAGCTGGGGAGATATCAGCCATTTCTCACTGCAGTGCGGGACCAGCCACATGCCCACTAACAGCTCTGCGCAGCGTTCCGCCTCCGAGTCCCGCCCCTTACGACAAAAACGTCCTGTTTCCGACACAGAAACAGGAAGTTTGTATCCTAAGGGGCGGGACTCGGAGGCGGAACGCTGTGCAGAGCTGTTAGCGGGCATGTGGCTGGTCCCGCGCTGCAGTCTGAGGAATGGATGACATCTGCCCACGAATCTTCGGTGATCCGGAGGCAAGCACCAATGAAGGTCGGGTCCAGCAGGATTGCAGGGGAAAAGAGCTGCTGTAGTGAGTAAACAGGTCAGGAAGATCATAAGATTAAGAAGAGGGCTGAAGGGAGAGAGGGGAAAAGGGGGATGGCTAGATCATGTAAGGGCACCAGAGTTGGGGAATAAAGACATCAGAGGGTGGAGAGAAATAAAGAGGAGATTCTAGATTGGGGGGGGGGGGGGGGAAAGAAAAAGCTTATAGAGAAGGAATGTTAGACTTTAAGAAAAGAATGAGAGAGGATTCTAATCTACACACAGGGAGAGACTGGACAGAGAGGGCATGCTCGTATTGGGGGGGGTGGTAGAATTCTGGTCACAGGGAGGAGTAGGTCACAGAGAGGGTGTGCTGGGCATGAGGGAAGAAGTGGGGGAAATCCTGGCCACACTGGATCACAGGAGAGGGGGGCAAGACGAAAGAGAGAAGTGACAGGAAGATGCTGGGAGGGGGTGAAGGGTGGGGTGAAGAGAGGAATCAGATGCTGGGCTAGAAGGGTGGAGGGAGAGAGACACTGGGAAAGGTGGAACCATGTGGGAGAGGCCAAGGGGGTGGCAAGGAAATAAACGCAAGGAAGATGGTGATTACAGGGGAAAGAAATATGGTAATGGGGAATAGATTGAAGATGGAAGTAGAGAGTTGCACGGGGACAGAAATCCTACCCATCCCCGCCCGTCCCTGCTGGAATCTTACCCGTCCCCACCCATCCCCGCTGGAATCTTACCCATCCCCGCAAAAATTTAAACCATCCCAACCCGTCCCCGCAAGAATTTAACCCATCCCCGTAAGAATTTAATAGTACATAAAAGAAAGTTCCAGTCAGCTCCCTTTCTGGATTTGAGCCACAGCACTGTAGGCAAGGAAGGAATGGAAGTTGGAACTTGGAACACTCTGGTGCGCACATGTAAGATTTGTCTCTGATTCACTGGCAGTGTGTGCTGAGAGGCCGCCACATGCACGCGCCAGTAGGTCAGGTGACATCTGATTCTCGTGCCTGTGTCAGAGCTGAGGTCTGTGCACCAGCCTGGGAGCAAAGAGGATTAATAGTAACATAGTAAGTGACAGCAAATAGACCTGAATGGTCCATCCACTCTGCCCAATAGTCACACTCATGATCAATTCATCATTAAATCAACGAGTGTGATATTATATACTTGATTATGGTCTTTCTTTCGTGTTTCTGGAACAAAGACCACAGGAGTCTATCTGGCCCCATCCTTATGTTCCAACTGCTGGAGTTGCCATCGAAGCCCACTCCAGCCTATTCATGTCTGTCCAGCACTGTCCTCATGTTCCAGCCACTGAAGTTGCTGTCTAAGCCCTTTCCAGCCCATCCTACACCAGATTGCTATGTATGAGACACAGAACATACAAGTCTGCCAGGTATCAGCTCTAGTTCATCACAGCCAGAGTCGCCATCTAAGCGTCACTTGACACATCCACACACATGCAGCCATTTAAGGTTAGCTTTTATATAACTTCCATTTTCTAATTAGAGATCCTCTGTGTTCATCCCACGCCTTTTTGAATTCCGTCATCATTTGTGACTCTACCACCTCCTTAATGGAAGACTTTCCACATTTATGCTGTTAAAGCAAGGAAGAAGAGGAGGAGGAGACAGCACTCAAATAGATTGGTATTCGGTAGATGAGAGGCTGGTGCAGGTGCAGCTTACACTTCCACGGGAAGCCCACAGAACTGGTTCCATCCCCGCGGGAACCCCGCAGGAACTGCCTCCGTCCCCGCGGGAACCCCGCAGAACTGCTTCCATCCCCGCGGGAACCCTGCAGGAACTGCCTCGGGACGGAAGCCGTGCAGCTCTCTAGATGGAAGGGAATGGATGGCTGGGGAATAGGAGAACTAGTGTGTGGAAAGGACATGGAAATCTGACAGGTATCTGAAAAGTAAAACAAAGGAAAAGGGGTTAGGATAAAATTTGGGTGGACAGAGAAAAGAGAAAAAAAGGAAGGAAAGAGCTAAAATGGAAAGGTCAATATGTCAGAGGCAAGTGAAGTGAGGGAATGGAACGAGAGGAGAAAAAGACAAATGGACAGCAGCTGCTTGAAGGAGAAATAGCAGAAAGATTGGAAAGTTCAAAAGAGAAACTGGATCAACATGATGGAAAAAGAAAATGACCAGACAACAAAGGTAGAAAAGGCATTTTATTTTGAATCTTAACTGAAATATGATAGCTTGAGAAATGTGCATAGCGGATGTCACTTTTCTCATGAGCTAAAGTGTTTCTGTTTCTATTTTGAGTTGGGAGGTGCTGGGGGAGAGGTGGAGAATAGGGGGAGGAAGGGGGCGGGCAGAAAGAAAATTTTGTGCCCACCCACTTTGGGCTCAGGCCCACCCAAAACTGGCTGTCTGGCTACGCCACTGGACTGGAGAGGAGAGAGATGGCTGAGCGGAAGACCAGTGAGAAGTAAATTGCAATAGTCTAAGCGAGAAGTAACAAGGCTGTAGATAAGGGCTAGCAGACTAGCCACAATAAAAATGCACGAGACAAATTTGCATGCAAATCTACCTAATCCATATTCATTATGGATATCCTGAAAACCTGACTGGCTAGGTGTGTCCCAGGGACTGGACCGAGAGCCACTGCTTTGGATAACAAGCTCGAAGGTCAAAGGTCTGCCCTCATCATGGCGAAGAGATGGAGGGTACTGAGAGTACATTGTGTCCTCACCATTCTCTTCCCCATACTTCATGTCCTCTTCCGGCTTATAGTCAGGCGACTCCAGCTCCAGGCAGTGCTCGGCGTACCAAGCCGGGTTTGCTGTGGACTTGCACTGCCAGGCTCCCAGAAGGCTCTTGTTTCTGAGGGGGACACTCAGAATGGCCCCCGTCCTCATCCGCTGGTTCCCCAGCAGCTGCTCTAGGGGAATGTCGTTCACAGTCCAGATGAAAGAGCTCTCTTCTGACGTGATTGGGTTGCAGAGTTTACAGTACAGAGTTGCCTCCAAGGGTCCTTTCTTGATGATGGTGAGGTTGATATTATTGAAACAGCCTGAGCAAAGGAGGAGGAAACACAGTTCATGATCGTACAGGGGGGGGGGGGGGGGAACTCAGTTCCTGCAATCCCAGTAGGAGGTGCTTTACGAAATGGTGCTGTTAACACTGGCTGTGGTGGTTAAGCTCACAGCTTTTGCAGTCCCAGATTCTCTTAGCAGGAGCTTTAACTGGGGGGGGGGGGGGGGGGCGGGTGTAGGGGAGCTCACAGTTTTTGCAATTTCATCTTCTCCCAACAACAGGTGCTGTGGGGTGGGGGGAGAACTCAAAGCTCCTTCAGTCCCAGCCTTTCCTAGGAGGAGATGCACAGTATCTGGCTGTAAAGGGGGGGGGGGGGGGGGGGGGGGGAGAATTCGCAGCACTTTCAGTCCCAGTCTCTCCCAGGAGGAGGTGCTGCAGAGAATGGTACAGGAGTGCTTGCTACAGGGTCGCTCCAATCTCTCACGGACCCTGCCACTCACAGTAGAGGCAGTGTGGGGGAATGGTGCAGACAGTGGTATAGCTACAGTTGGGCCTGGGTGGGCTATGGCCCACCAATTTGTACTCAGGCCCACCCAAAATTGTGGCTCACTTGGTGTGACTGGTAGGAATCCTCAAACCCCACCAGCTAAAGATTTCCTCCTCATCATGCAGCCAATGCCCTTCCAAACGGCAGCTGACACCACACATGGGCCCCTCTGCACATGCTCAGTTTTCACCAGGTGGAAGCACTGAGCATGTATGGACTACTGGCAGGAGGAGGAAATCTTCAGCTGGTGCAGTTTGGGGATCCCCACCAGCTCAGTGGAGGAGTAGCCTAGTGGTTAGTGCAGTGGACTTTGATCCTGGGGAACTGAGTTCAATTCCCACTGCAGCTCCTTGTGACTCTGGGCAAGTCACTTAACCCTCCAGTGCCCCTGGTACCAAATATGTACCTGAATATATGTAAACCGCTTTGAACGTAGTTGCAAAAACCTCAGAAAGGCGGTATATCAAGTCCCATCCCCCCCCCCTCAGGTATTCAATAGTTTGTGTTTGAGGGTAGGGGGGGCCCAGCAGGGGTTGAAGTTTGTGCCCATCCATTTCGGGCTCACGCCCACCCAAAATTGGCTGTCTGGCTATGCCCTTGGGTGCAGAAGCACAGGGTGTAGGGGGAGTTTTAGTGTTGGGTGTAGGAACAAAAAATGGTGAGAAGTCACTCACCTTCCTGGACTTGCAGATCAGTGATCCATTTCTTCCCGTTCTCTGCCACACAGGTGTATATCCCCGAGTCCCCAATCAGAGTTCCCCGAAGCTCAAGGTTCTTGCTACTAATGCTATGACGAAGACGGTTCCTGAAATGCAGAGGAGGGATGAACCCTTTGGGACCCATCACCGTGATGACCCTGGCACTGTCACTGGCACAGAGGGGGAATTTCGGCTTCCACTCCCATTGGAGAATCCGGGTGTTGACTGAACAGCGAATGGAGACAGTATTCCCCAAAGCAGCCTGCCTACGATCTACAAGTGAAGAAACGCAAATTAGTCGGTGATTGCTGGTCACATATTTGATGTCCTAGCCATCAATTTAATTCTCAAAGTGGTTTAGAAAATAGGAAGAGAAAAAGGGATCATGGAATCCGAGACTCAAGAGGTCACCTAGGTTACTAGATCCCCCCCCCCCCCCCCACCAAAAAAAAAGTATTACAGAGAATATCACAGTGGCGTACCCAAGGGTGGGCCAGGGCCCACCCAGTAGCAGCACACCTATGATGAGGCTGGCAGGGATTCCCAAGCCCCACCTGCTAAAAACTCCCAATAACTGTCCCTCCTGCATACCTTGTAAATAGCAGATCTTCGCCTGCAGCAAACAGCGACTGATACATACTGCTAGCACCGGCCCCACCGCCTTCCCTCTGATGCATTCCCATCTATGCGGAAACAGGAAGTTGCATCACAGGGAAGACTATGGGTCCTACATGAGCAGTGTGTATGCTGTTCGCTGCTGGTGAAAATCTGCTATTTAAAAGTTATGCTGGGGAAGGGGGGATGTTTGAGAGACCATATGGCATGCAGGCGAGAGAAGGAGAGACCAAATCACTTGTGGGACAGGGTGGAATTCTGCCCAGCCATCCTGGGCCCAGGCCCACCCATAATTAGGTGTCTGGCTACACCCCTGGAATATCGACTGGAACTAAAACCATAAGGAAGAGATCCCTGCCCACCAAAGGACTTGCATTGGCATATTAAATTCCATGATCTTGTGAGTTTGGAAGCCCGAGATACCAAGCCCACTGCGAAGCGTCAAAAGGGTTTTTGGCTAGCGTGGGAAGCTTTTATACTGATGTTGCTACCTCCCAGGGGGTGTAGCATGATTCTTAATAATTTAGGAACGCGCAAAGCCTAATTAGACATGTACCAACTGTCCAGCTACATTAATCCAGGTGTGTATTGGGAGGGTTTAATGACATAAGAATGGAAGGTCATAAGAATCCAGACCCTCCATTACTATTTTTGGCTTTGAGTAGGGTAGCAGAAGGGTAAGGTTTTGATAATTGTACACATGGGAGCTATGGTTCAATAGTGGAGTGGAGGAGTAGCCTAGTGGTTAGTGCAGTAGACTTTGATCCTGGGGAACCTCAGTTTGATTCCCACTGCAGCTCCTTGTGACTCTGGGCAAGTCACTTAACCCTCCATTGCCCCTGGTACAAAATAAGTACCTGAATATATGTAAACCGCTTTGAATGTAGTTGCAAAAACCTCAGAAAGACAGTATATCAAGTCCCATTTCCTTTTCCCTAGTTGTACCCTTTCGTGAAGATCAATAGACGTGCTTCGTTATTAGTTGGGTAGATTCACAGTAAATGGTGCTCAATATTTGGCATTCTGTAATGGACGTTCTGCGTCAGATGCCCTTAATAGAAGAGTGCCGGAATCCACACTCAACTTTGGGAGCAAGGAGTTATACCAACTGAAACCAGAATAAAATCCAGTGCCTAATTTGGGTGTGGAACCACATTACTCTAGAACACGACGTATTTTAAGGGAATACCCCTGAACTGCCCATGCCCCTCCAATGGCCACGCCCCCTTTGTAGATTTGCATGTAAGCACTTAGGCGGTATTCTATAAATGGACATTTAAGTGTGTTTTCAATAAAGAAAAAACGCATTGTCTCATCCCAACACAGTGCGGACATCCGCACAAGTATCAACACCCCAGATCACACCCTTCCTATCTCAGACAGCTTGAAAATCCTCGGCGTTACAATGGACCGTAACTTAACACTAGAGACCCAAGTGGCATCCACAACAAAGAAAATGTTCCACTCAAGGTGGAAACTCAAACGTGTGAAGCAATTCTTCCCGCGCAGGGGCGTAGCTGGTGGGGCCATGGGCCCCCACAGATTTAGCCTGACCCCCTCTACCTTCAACCCCCCAACCGCTGCCCCCCTACTGCCGCCGCCACATACCTTTGCTGGTGGGGTCCCCAACCCCCGCCAGCTGAAGTCATCTTCAGTGCCGGCCAGCACGTTTGCTGACCTGCTTCTGTGAATCCTGACTCCTGATGTCCAGGTGGTGGGGGAGTGGTGGCGGCGGGAGGTGGGGTGGAAAGTGGTGGAGGAGGGTCAGAGGCGGGAGGGGGGTCGAAAGTGGGCTAAACTGTGCCCCCCACCTTGGGATCTGGACCCCTCTCCTGCCGAGGTCTGGCTACGCCCCTGTTCCCCGAGGGAAACATTTTGTAACCTGATACAATCAATGGTACTAAGCCACTTAGATTACTTCAATGGAATTTATGCGGGATGTAAAGAACAAACCTTAAAGAAACTTCAGACCACTCAAAACACGACAGCTAGGCTTATATTTGGTAAAATTTGATTTGAAAGCGCAAAACTCCTCCGCGAAAAACTACACTGGCTCCCAATCAAAGAACACATCGCCTTCAAAATCTGCACCCTAGTTCACAAAATCATCTAGGGAGAAGCCCCGAGATACATGACAAACTTGATGGACTTACCAATTAGAAATACATCCGAATCAACATGATCTTATCTAAATCTGCACTACCCAAGCTGCAAAGGACTTAAATACAAAACAACTTACGCATCTAGTTTTTCCTACATAAGCACACAACTGTGGAACACATTACCAAAAGCCTTGAAAACGACGTACGACCACCTAAACTTCCGGAAATCACTAAAAAAACAACCTGTTTAAAAAGGCATACCCTACCGATACAACTTAAATGCCTAATCTGTGCAACACAACCAAACTAAAGCACGTAATGGACATAACACAACTCTTCTGTTGTATGATTCCCTAGTGTGGCTGTGCCACATGAACTTGATCTTACCACAACTTCACCCTGTATTTGTTCACACCGGAGCCTGCAAAGGCCTCTCCGGTACTATGTAAACCACATTGAGCCTACAAATAGGTGGGAAAATGTGGGTTACAAATGTAACAAATATATAAATCTGCCATTTTTACTCCATTTCGGTGCCTTGCATCCATCAAGAACACCTTTCTGCACTGAAAATTAATCACAGAAGTAGCGCTTAATGTTCAGCCATGCGATTCCCGCGGGAGTGTAGTCAAAACCCCTGGTGACTCCAGCATGAGGCTTGGCATGCACTGAGAGGGGTAATTGGTTGAATAGTAAATACCATTCAAAAAAAAAATGGGAGGCTGTTGGGGTTGGGGGAAAACAGAGGGCTGCGGTCAAGTAGTTTGTCTCCTGCGGGTGGGGATGAAATAACAACAACCATTTCTAAAGCGCTACTAGGGTTACGCAGCGCTGTACAATTCAAACATAGAAGGACAGTCTTAGTGGGTATGGGTTACATTCCACTGGGGCAGGGCCACTAAGAGACAGCTGTGCCTGGGGCAGGACCACCCCCCTCTCCACCGCCGCAACTCCACATACCTTTGCTGGTGGGGATCCCGAGGCTATGCCAGCAGAAGTAGTCTTCCTCCAGCGCTGCTCTTCACTCTGCCTACCCTGCGGCTGTTTTTTCTCTCACATTGCACATGCTCGATTTCAAAACCAAGAATGCGCAGCCTGAGGGGAAAAGCAGCCGCATGGCAGGCAATGCGACAGAGTGAAGAGCAGCACTGGAGGAAGACCTCATCTGCTGGGGGGGGGGGGGGGGGGGATCCCCACCAGCCAAACCAGAGGCCCTAGCCCTGCTGTGTCTGCTCCTCCCCAGCCTCCAAGGGGGGGCCCGGCCCCAGAGTTTTCTCTCTCCTACTTCTGTCGGGATGCAATCACCCGGGTCCCATCAGGAGAGAGAGAGAGAGACCCCGGTGCCGGGCCCGGGGAATTTTGCCCCCCCTCCCTCGGTGGCCCTGCACTGGGGATGGGTTACATTTCTGTGCCTGTGTAACTCTCTATTACAGATATGTGCTGTGTAAACTATTCATGTAAATGCTAGTATTCTAAACATTTAACCACACAATGTAATCATTTCTATAGCGCTACTAGACGTATGCAGCATTATACACATTACAAGCAATAAATTTCTCTGTCCCTAGAGGGCTCAGTCTAAGTTTTTGTACCTTGGGGCAGTGGCGTACCAAGGGCAGAGCGGTGGGTGCAGTCCGCTTTAGGTGCACGCTGCAGGAGGGTGCAGGGAGCAGCCGTGTGGCTGCCGGCTCCGCTGGTTTCCTGCTCCTTCTGCTATTACTTCCTGTTCTAGGGAAGAGGGAGCAGGGAACCAGCAGAGCCGACAGCCGCGTGGCTGCTCCCAGCAGGTAGGAAGAATGTCTGGGGGGGGGGGGGGTATCGTGTTGCATCTGGTGTGTGTGTGGGGGGGTGCGCAGCGCCGATCCACCCTGAGTGGCAGCCGACCAAGGAACACCACTGCCTGGAGCAATGGAGGGTTAAGTGACTTGCCCAAGATCACAAGGGGCTGCAGTGGAAATTGAACCCAGGTTACCAGGATCAAAGCCTCCTTCACTAACATAAGTGTTGCCATACTGGGACAGACCGAAGGTCCATCAAGCCCAGCATCCTGTTTCCAAGAGTGGCCAATCCAGGTCACAAGTACCTGGCAAGATCCTAAAACAGTACATTTTATGCTGCTTATCCTAGAAATAACATAGTAACATAGTAGATGACGGCAGAAAAAGACCTGCATGGTCCATCCAGTCTGCCCAACAAGATAAACTCATATGTGCTACTTTTTGTGTATACCTTACCTTGATTTGTATCTGTCATTTTCAGGGCACAGACCGTATAAGTCTGCCTAGCACTATCCCTGCCTCCCAACCACCGGCTCTGGGACAGAGTGGATTTTCCCCAAGTCCATTTTAATAATGTTCTATGGATTTTTCCTTTAGGAAGCCATCCAAAACTTTGTAAAACCCTGCTAAGCTAACTGCTTTTACTACATTCTCTGACAACGAATTCCAGTTTAATTACACATTGAGTGAAGAAATATTTTCTCCGATTCATTTTAAATTTACTACTTTCTAGCTTCATTGTGTGCCCCCTAGACCTAGTAAACAAGTGTTGGAAGGTAATGTGGTCATAAACGTGAATGGAGAGGTGGAGGTCTCTTTCAAGATGCCTATACTTAGGTTCCATGTGATGAAGCAACTCGTGCCTGATAGTTTCCCCTCACCATACTGTTTTTCCCCCCTCTTTTCCCTCTTTCCTGTCAATATCGTAGTACGACTCCAGTTCCATTTTTGTTTCCGTGTTGTAATGTATTTCCTCTCCTCTCTTTTCTTTTTAGATTCCACGCCACCCAGATGGCTTGTTCTCTTGGGCGGTATAGAAAGTCCTTAATAACCTTGGAACTTGAAGTCTCCAGGTTCCCAGTCCATGACCAGCTACGAAGCCCTGACTTAGGTAGTGCTGAATTTTTGTTAACCCAGCAATATCCCATTGCTGCATCTAACTCCTTCAAATACCACCCCCCCAGTCAAGCAAGCAAAGGTAAAAAAGGCAGAGACACGGTCAGTTTGCACCTTACCGTTGGGCATCGCAAGGTCCAGAGCTGCAGCAGTGAAGAGAAGGGTGAATAGGGTAGGAAGCATGGTGTAGCCACTGCTCTGGGGCAGTAAATTCAGCAGGGATCCTTCGCTGTGCTGAGTCAAGGGGGAGGATGTGAGGCACAGGCTTCAAATGCAGATAACACCCCAGAGCAGAAATAAACCTTGTAGGAAGCTGGTGCGTTAATTCTCATCCAACTCCCATCAAGGAGATGGCACATCATAACAAAGCCTCACGCCTGGGCCAGTTCTCATCAGGGATCAAGCACACACAGCACTTCTCGCTTCACACCCTCTCCCTCTAGCTCTCATCAGGGACCTATCACACACAGTCCTTCTCTTTGCTCTGTCCTGACCCAGCTCTTAGAAAACCATCAGGCACAGCCTCTTTTCCTCAGTCAACCTGCCTCAACCTATCCCACCCCTCTCCCCCCACATCTGTCTATGTGCAGGATGCCGTTATGCCTCGGTGAACAATATATGAACAAAAGCCACATTAACTAAAAGGAACTTTATTTAGAAAATAGAAATTTTCAATAACCGGGGAGGGAGGGTCAACTTTGCTTCATTCCATCACTGGTTTCAGTATAGCAACGGGATCTAGAGCGCCCGGCTGAGGAGTTGTGGAGGTCATGTCTTCATCATCTTTCCTTCTCTTAGCAAAGGGTCTCACTCCTGCTGTGGCAGGGAACTCGTATTCCATGGTCTCATCCAGGTTGTCCTCCCCCAGCCGATAATGTTTCTCCTTCTTGGTGGAGACCTGAAGAAGCACAAGACAGTTAACCCTTAGCCTCAGAGTCCGCCCTAGTATTTGCAGCACCTGCGCTCACTGGATTCACCCCTGGTACATTTCAGTCCTAGATACGGAAAACAAACGAAGCAGATCGCAAAAATAAAACAGTAATGTATTATTAAAACACATAAATTACTGTTTTATTTTTGCGATCTGCTTCGTTTGTTTTCCATCTTGGAGCTTGCAGACCGTTTGCCCTTGTGTTTTCTTGAGTCCTAGATATGGGCCATGGGCAACAGACACCTGTATAAGATGCTGAGGAAAAAGCCTGCTGCTCCCTCTTGCTTTCAGGCTGTGAGCCAGTGCATCTTCAGGTCATAGCTCCAGCTCTGCCTTTGCTCTCTGGGTTTTACTTTAGGGACCCTTAGCTCTAATATGGGCTCAGCATGCAAAAATAGGCTGACCACAGGACACGCTAAAGCATTCTGCCATGATTTCCCTGTTCTTTGCGTTCTTGCAGAAGGGGTGGTGGTGGTGGTTTTGATTGGTGGGAAATGAAGAGAGGAAAAGGTCTCTATTCCACCCTATTTATCTCCTTGTACATGTCCCCCCCATTCATCCACCTCCTTTTTGGACCCCCCCCCCCCCCCCCCCCACACACACACATACATCCACGAACTTCTGATAGCTATGCAACCTGTCCAAACTCAATTGCACTTGCGGCATCAATGAAACACTTGAAAACCCTGTTTCTATTTGCATGAGTCTACTATGGCTGCTGATTACATCTCATAATCTGTCCAAGGAGCTGACTTTTGTTACCTCATCATCAGAGACCTCTGACCCCATGCCTGCGTCATCCCTACCAGTCACATCTGTATGTCTGGAAATCTGCAAAGAAGAAAGACACAATGAATTTATCATTAGAATCTCAATTACTGCAGAAAGAAAATAGCATCCAAAGCTCAGGGTGTGTTCAGTTAGCTGCCACTAACCAAAGACCTTACAAGTTTAAAATCTGATGAAATCAGGATATGGAAGAAAACACAGCCATGGAAAAACAAACATAAAAAATGATAACAGAGAAAGACCATATGACTTATTGCATCTGCTCATCCACACCAACTGCTCAGATCTATAATCTCTTCTTCTCCCATGCTTTCTTGAATGTAGATACTATTCTCATTTCCACCTCCACTAGGAAGCTGTTCAAATACATCCACCACCCTTTCTGTAAAAGAAATATTTCCTTAAATTATTCCCGAGTCTATCTCCTTTCATCTTCATCATATGCCTCATTGTTCCAGAGTTTTCTTTCAATTGGAATAAAAAGACTCCCTATACAAAATGTCACTAGGGTATTTAAATGTCTCTCTCATATCTCCTTTCTTCTAGTAGAAAAAAAGTTATCTTAAATGGCTGCAGGGGGTGGATGTGTGAACGACGCTTGGATGGCTACTCCGGCTGTAAGGCCGGTGCCAGGTAGATTTGAAGCCGTTTCCAGCCTATCCTAAACCTACAATGGCAACTTCAGTAGCTGGAATCGAGGACAGGGCTGGGCAGACTTTTACAGTCTGGATCCCGCAAATGACAAGATGTGTTTGGAGAGGCTGGAGTGAGCTTTGACGGCAACTCCAGTAGGTGGAACATAAGGATAGAGCCGAGCGGACTTCTACGGTCTCTGTCCCTGAAAGACTCATGAGAGTATATAATATCACATTCATTGGTTTGCGAGTACTCTGCCTGCCTTTCAGATTTTTTATGTCCAGTTATTTTTGTTCTGTTATAGTGATGTCATTTTTTCATATATTTTAGGCTATTTTGGAAAGGGTTTGGCTATTAGGGGAAAGTTTGGTTGGCCATCCCCTATAAGTATATGAGGAGTGGTTAGAGCACCAGTCTTGCAATCCAGAGGTGGCCAGTTCAAATCCCGCTGCTGCTCCTTGTGATCTTGGGCAAGTCACTTAACCCTCCATTGCCTCAGGTACAAACTTAGATTGTGAGCCCTCCTGGGACAGAGAAATATCCAGTGTACCTGAATGTAACTCACCTTGAGCTACTACTGAAAAAGGTGTGAGCAAAATCTAAATAAATAAATTAAATATAAGCACATAAGTATTGCCATTCTGGGAAAGACCAAAGGTCCATCAAGCCCAGCATCCTGTTTCCAACACTGGCTAACCCAGGTCACTAATACCTGAAAATATCCCAAAAAAGTTGAAAACATTTTATACTTCTTATCCCAGAAATAGTGGATTTTCCCTAAGTCCATTTAATAATGGTCTATGGACTTTTCCATTAGGAAGCCAGCCAAACCTTTTTTAAACTCTGCTAAGCTAACCTCCTTTACCACATTCTCTGGCAATGAATTTCAGAGTTTAATTACACGTTGAGTGAAGAAAACTTTTCTTTGATTTGTTTTAAATTTACTACATTGTAGCTTCATCGCATGCCCCCTAGTCCTAGTATTTTTGGAAAGCGTGAACAGACGCTTCACATCTAACCGTTCAACTCCACTCATTATTTTATAGACCTCTATCATATCTCCCCTCAGCCGCCTTTTCTCCAAGCTGAAGAGCCCTAGCCGCTTTAGCCTTTCCTCATAGGGAAGTCGTCCCATCCCCTTTATCATTTTCGTCGCCCTTCTCTGCACCTTTTCTAATTCCACTATATCTTTTTTGAGATGCGGCGACCAGAATTGAACACAATATTCGAGGTGTTTCCTCTTTGGTATATTTACAATGTTTTTGTATCTCTACACTTATCTGTGTTTTATGTCCAGTTCTGCCACATTTTTAAGATAAGTGCTATGCACTTTGCTAAATATAATATGTTGTATAGTTCACAAACACTTGTTGCACTAATTCAACATTGTTTTTTTGTACGCTATGGGACTCATTTTCAAAAGATAAAAATGTCCAAAAACTGGCATAAATCTGCATTTGGACATTTTTCTCACAAAAACATCCAAATTGCTATTTTTGAAACCAATTTTTTAGACGTTTCTCTATGAAGTCCGTCAGAAGTGTGTTCAAATTACAAGGGAGCGTGTCAGGGGTGTGTTAAGGGCAGGATCTGGGCCGGACGTCAGCCATAATGGAACAAAACAAAACCGTCCAGGACTAAAACTAAGACATTTTGAGCAAGATCTGTTAGAATAAGGCACAAAGGGATGCCCTAAATGACCAGATGACCACTGGAAGGAATAAGGGATGAAAGCAGGTCTCTGAAGTAGTCTAGTGGTGGGTGTGGTGCGGTGCAGTGCACTGCAGACAGGTGGACCCAGGCCCATACCTCTCCCTACCTATTACACTTGTGGTGGAAACTGTGAGCCCTCCCACACTTACCAGAAACCCACTGTACTCACACAGGGCCGCCGAGAGGGGGGGCAGGGGGGGACAAATTTCCCTGGTCCTGGGTCTCCAAGGGCGGCCCAGCGCCGCTGTCCCTGATCTCACCCGCCCACCCTCGGCTCCGTCGACAGCCCCTCGCCGTCCGCCACCGGGCCCCCTGCATTCAAATCGGCAGCATCTCACCTCCGTGTGAAAGCGCAGCGGCAGATCACCTCCCTTCAGGCCTTCCCTCCCTGTGTCCCGCCAGGGGCGTAGCCAGACACCCAGTTTTGGATGGGCCTGGGCCCAGGATGGGTGGGCAGAAGAACTCCACCCCATCCCATAGGTGATTTGTTCTCTCCTTCTGTCGCCTGCATGCCATATGGTCTCTCAAATATCCCCCCTCTCCTGCACACCTTTTATATAGCAGATTTTCACCGGCATTAAGCAGCAACTAATACACAGTATTCATGTTGGCCCCACGTCCTTCCCACTGATGCATCTTCCTGTTTCTGCATAGGCGGGAATACGTCAGATGGGAAGGCTTTGGGGCCAGTCTGAGTAGTATGTATCAGTCGCTGCTTCCTGCAGGCGAAGATCTGCTATTTATAAGGTATGCAGGAGGGATAGTTGTTGGGAGTTTTCAGCTTGGGAATCTCTGCTAGCCACATCATAGGTGTGCTGCTACTGGTGGGCCTGAGCTCAAGGTGGGTGGGCCTGGGCCCACCCAAGCCCACCCTTGGCTACACCACTGTGTCCCGCCCTCGTCTGATGTAGCTTCCTGTTTCCATGAGGGCGGGACACAGGGAGGGAAGGCCCGAAGGGAGGCGATCTGCCGCAGCGCTTTCACACGGAGGTGAGGTGCTGCTGATTTGAACGCAGGGGGCCTGGTGGCGGACAGAAGGGGGCTGTCGACGGGGCTGGGGGTGGGTGGAAACCATGGACTGCGGCACTGGTGGCCTGAGTAGCGATTGGGGGGGGGGGACAGCAGCCTCTGGGGGGGGGCAGCCTTGCCCCGGGCCCGGCTGTCTCTCGGCAGCCCTGTACTCACATATAGGTGCCCCCTTCACCTATAAGGGTGTACAGTTGGGGGTTGTGAGTTTTGGATGGGTTGGGGGGGGGGGGCTCATCAGACAAGATAAGGGAATAATGGTGAGATGTGTACCTGGGAGCATTTATTTGAAGTGCACTGCCCCCTAGGGTGCCCCATTTATCTCCTGGGATGTCTGGGAGACCAGTCTACTAAAAATGCTGGCTCCTCCTACATCCGGATGGCTTGATTTTGTACATTTTTCACTTTTTTTTTTCCTTTTTCAAAAAGACAAAAAAAAAACATTCAAAATACAAAACCTTGATCAAAACAGTATTTAAAAAAAATAAAAGATGTTTTTCTTTTTCAAAAATGATCTTCATTTTGCACAAACGTCCAACGTTGGACTTAAGACAACATGTCGAAAATGCCCCTCCACGTATGTTTTTATTGCATGGCACAGTTTTTAGCTATTTCTTTTTAAAGCTGTTCTGTTCTTATATATTACATTTTGTTTTTAATTATGATTTGAATTGATGTATTTTTATGCTACAAATGATTCATTTTTTATGATTTTAATTGTTATTGTTTGTGTTGTAACGCTTCCTCTGGTGCAGCCTGTGTTGCGAGACGTGGCCACCTCGGGTTTTGTTTTAATAAAACTGCTTTATTCTTCAAGAGTGCCGGTCTGTTTGTTGTGTTGTACTTTGCTGGAATGCAGATCACTTGCCTCTTTTTGTGTTTGTTTAGTACCTGCACCTTGTACATGTCGCCCCCACCCATCTGCCACCTTTTACTACCCTCTCCCTCTCCCTCCCCCTCCATTTCTGAAAGCTCTGCTATCTGTCCATCACCTGTGATACAAAAGAGTTTAAATCACTTTTAAAGACTATTTTTCTCAGGCATTAGACAATCAGTGCTACAGAGAATTTTTCTGTCATTATTTTGTTTGTCTAATACTGCAATACCCTCTTTTTAGTCATAGCATTAAAGTGCTCCCTTGTTCTATTATCATTTTTTAGACTTACTTTCCAATTTTATTTTTGTTTTAAGTATTGTATATCAAATTTTAATAAACAACAAACACCTTTATCTGCTGCTGTTTCAAAGATTAAATTTCATAACCTGTCCAAGGAGCTGATTGTTACCTCATCATCAGAGACCTCCGACTCCATGCCTGTTTCATCCCCTGCGGGTGCATCTGTATGTCTGGAAATTTCCTGCAGAGAATAAAAGATAACCCCTGAACGTAACCTTAGGGATGGGTGGCTGTGATCCTTGTTTTATCCACATTGCACTCTGGGACTTGTTTTCAGCTTTCCTGAGAGAATCTGGAACAAATCCACCCAACTCCAGATTTGCTTCACAGGGTTGATCCAGTCTTGTGATTTATTCTCATTGCATGTGGGTATTTGTAGTTCTGATTTCTCTATCACTTTCCTTTAGCCCAATATCCTGTTTTCCAAACAGTGGCCAAACTAGGTCACAAGTACCTGGCAGAAACCTAAATTGTGGCAATGTTCCATGTAGAACCCCAAAGAATTGCAAGATTCTGGAATCCTAAAAAATGAAAAGATTCCATGTAGAACCCCCCAAAATAGCAAGATTCTGGAATCCTAAAGAGTGACAAGATTCCGTGTAGAACCCCAAATAGCAAGATTCTGGAATCCTAAAAAGAGTGACATGATTCCATGTAGAACCGCAAATTATAGCAAGATTCCGGAATCCTAAAGAGTGACAAGATTCCATGCAGAATTTCAGAGTAGCAACATTCCATGCTACAAATCCCAGGGCAAGCAGTTGCTTCCCATGTTTGTCTCAATAGCGGACTATGGACTTTTCTTCAAGAAATTTGTCCAAACCTTTTAAAACCCAGATACTTTAACCGTTGTCACCACATCCTAGGCTCTGGCAAAGAGTTCCAGAGCTTAATATTTGTTGAGTTAAAAAATATTTCCTCCTATTTGTTTTAAAAGTATTTCCATGTAACTTCCTACTCTTTGTACTTTTGCAACGAGTAAAAAAAATTGATTTACTTCTACTCGAGACTGGATCAACCATGTTGCACAAATCTGGAGCCAGTTGGATATCCTACATGAGCAGGGATTCTCAACCTAGTCCTCGGACACACCTAGCCAGCCAGGTTTTCAGGATAAGTTTGCATGCACCACCTTCATTCTATGCAAATTTATCTCATGCATATTCATCGTGGGCATCCTGAAAACCTGACTGGCTACTAGGTTGAGAACCCCTGTACATGACGATAAAACCGGAAATGTTTCCATAGATTACCTGGGAACGGTTGCTGCCGGTGGGCGTGTTCGACCAGTAGTCATGGAATAGCAAGCGGTAAGCCCGCATTGGGCTTACCACCGCTCTGTAAAAGGGCCCCCCAAATCTTTTAAGGCCTGAATCTTGGTGCCAAGATAGGGTCTGAAGCAGGGGCGTAGCCAGACCTTGAGGTGGGAGGGGACCAGAGTCCAATGTGGGGTGGGGACATCAGACTCACAGAAACAGAAAGAAGCCTTGCAGATCAGCCAGCAATGCGGCCGTGCCGGAGAAGAGGACTTCAGCTGGCGGGGGTTGGGGTCCCCCGCCAGCAAAGGTACCCGACATTGGTGGCGGCGGGAAGGGGGGGGGTCAAGTTTGGTGGTGATGGTGGCGGGGTCAAAAATGGTGGAGGGGGGGCTAAATGTGCCCCCTCACCTTGGGCTCTGGACCCCTCTCCCGCCGGTCTGGCTACACCCCTGCCGTATATTGCTATGAGGTGGATACTTCTGACATTATGGAGTATGTTTACTAAGGTGCGTTAGCGTTCTAACGTGCCTTTAAATTTAAAGTGTGCTAAATGTTAACATACCTATACATTTCCATGGGCGTGTTAGTGTTTAACATACGCTAATGCGGCCATAGTGCACTTTAGTAAACATGTGTGACAATGTGTGGGTAACAATACAAAAAAAAGTACTAAATATTAATTAGTTGCCAGATTTCTTGAAAAAAAAATCTTATGGGTCATCTTCAGATTTACCAGATGCACAACAAAAAAATGTAAATATATTAATTTCAATTGTCACTTAATGTTTTTCCACTTGCTTAAAATCATTTAATTTAAACAAGATCTGTTGGCGATACACTTTATGCTCAACTTATAAATTTGAATTAAGAGATACAGAAAAAGTAGTCTAAAATCTCGTTTGAATATGAAAACCTTTAGAGGGAAATTCATCAAGCGGCTGTGAGCTACATTTTGAGTTAAATAAGGGGCCCTTTTACGAAGCTGTGGTGGCTGTTTTTGCCATGCGCCAGGGCCCCTTTTTCTGCAGCGGGTGAAAATAGCCAAAAATGAAATGGCAGTGTGGTCATTTCGGGGGGGGGGGGGGGGAAGCACTTGCCTCCACCCATTGAGGTGGTGGTAAGGGCTCCCGCACTAACCCAGCGGTAACCAGGAAGTGCGTGACGCTGCCCGATTACCACCAGGTAACCCCGAGGAAATATTTTTTCAATATTTCCACTAGTGCCAGAAATAGCACGAGCTGGGGGGTGGAACTACTGCCGGTACCTGCGTTGGGCCGGTGGTACTTCCACATTGCGACTCTTTAGTAAAAGGGTTGCTAAGTTTCTAAGGGAGGAATTCATCAAGCAGCATTATGACCACCACCATTTTACAGAGTCTGCGGTAAAAGGGTCTCTACGGTAGCGTCGGCCTGTGGATTTGCTGTGTGCCGAGGCCCCCTTTTACCGCATCAGGTAAAAAGGTGTTTTTTTGGTTTTGAAAAAGGAAATGGCTGTGCAGTAAGTGAACCACTTGTCGTGCAGTCATTTCCCGGGGGATCCCTTACCCCCTATTTAAAAGGCAATAAAGGCTCCCACAGTAACTGATCAGTGCATGCAAATCTCTCTCGGGAATATTCATTGTGGGTATCCTGAGAACCTGACTGGCTGGGGTGCCTCCAGGCCCAGGTTTGGGAACCACTGAGTTATGCAATGGAAGTCTCGAGGGGCAGTGGTTCCCAAACCTGGGCCTGGAGGCACCCCAGCCAGTCAGGTTTTCAGGATATCCACAATGAATATTCATGAGAAAGAGATTTGCATGCACTGCTGCTCTCATGAATATTCATTATGATGAATTTTCCCCCTTAGAAACATATTTAGCTAAAAATGTAACACAAAATATCTATTTCTCTACCCACAAATTCCTCCTTCAATCTTCCTATCTGTACCCTTCTCCACCACCGCTAACTCCAGACTCCACCCCTTCTGCCTCACATCACCTTATGCCTGGAACAGACTTCCCGAGCCCATACGCCATGCGCCTTCCCATTTTCAAGTCCTTACTCAAAGCCCATCTCTTCTCCCTTGCCTTTGGCACCTAACCACCTCCCCATTCATGTTACCTACACTGACTGCATAGTTTGTTACCTTTAGATTGTTACCTACACTGACTACATAGTTTGTTACCTTTAGATTGTAAGCTCTCTTGAGCAGGGACTGTCCTTCCCCATGTTTAAACTTGTACAGTCCTGCGTAACCCTGGCAGCGCTATAGAAATGCTAAGTAGTAGTAGTAGGGTTATGCTGCCATTGTGTTTATGTTATTATAGTTTCTATTTTGTTTTTTTATATTTAATAGAAAGCCAATAAAAATATCTGTACTATAATCATAAACAAAATTACAAAATGCTAAAAACTAAAGCAAAACAAAATATAAAATTAACAAAAAAAAATAAATCCAACAGGCAATACTCAAAGTATCTCTTTGTGCACTCACACCACCTGTCCCTCGGATATTTACTTAAGTCTTTTTCTAGTCACACTATTTTTAAGTAATTGGAAAGATTCAACTAATCAATGCAACCTTTTTTGGTGACATATATTTGCCAAGTACAAAAACTTTAATTAAAAGTTGTTAAAGAAGCCAAGATATTTAAAAATTAAAAATGTTTCAAAGGGTTTTCAAATTTGTGTAACTTAGTCTCAACACATTGCCAATGGACATTCATTTAACCTGTTAACCTAAAGTAACCACTACCCTCATTTTAAGAAGTACTTTATTGCCATTTCATCAATAACTTTCACACACTCATAATTACTACTTTTTATTTGTTGTTTTTGGTATTTTTTTCTTCTGTGTCATTTAAAACAACCTTTACCCCAATTTAAAAAAATGTTTGAAATGAAGAAAAGAGTCTTTAAATTACTGTCAAAATAACAAATAATCTGAGGAGTGTTTGATCTCACTTGGAAAACTACAAATAAAATCTGAGATAACAGCTTTTAGTAAACGTTCCAGCATTCATTTGAAATTAGTGTAATAGGAAGGTTTTTAGCAACTGAGCAAAGGAAAAGGTGAATAGAGGCAGTTACTATGTCCTGACCTGCTCTTATGAGTGCTGGAAACTTAAAGCCTCTTTTACTAAACCATACAGTTTAATAAAAGAGGCTCTTAAATGTTAAGAATTGAAATACCTGGTCCATGAGGGTCCCACCTGAAGACAGAGACAGGCAGCAAAAGACTTGAGCTCTCAGGGAAGGGCCAGTGGAGACAGTTGATACTCAGCTAGCAAATACAGAGCTGCCAAGTTACCCATTCCAGGAGGGAGATTTTTTGGCCAGTCCTGGTTAACTTATCTCCCAAAGCAGTGTGGGATTTGTAGTCCCTGATTCTATCCACTGAAATCAGTGCTGAAGGTTCCATAATGCACCAGGATGAGGTTGGCAGAAATCCAGGACCGGCCAAAAAGTCTCCCTCCTGGAATGGGTATCTTGGCAGCTCTGCAGCTGTCCCAAACAAATTTGGAAGAACTGATTTATCTGAAAACCACGTGACTTTCTTTCTTCCGCTCTGAAACAGGCATAAAAATGTATTTATTCTGATCATATATTTAAATCCCGGAAATATTCATCATAGGGAAGGCTGGTTCACAATATCTAGTGGTTTAGTTCTTCCCTCCCCTGCCCCCTGAATGTTAGTCTTCCTGCCTGCTGCTCGCCAGCCAATCAAGGGTCAAGCTACTGTTTCTTCAGGGTGATCTGCAGCTTTGCTTTCACAGAATGAAGTCCCACTTTCATGTTCATATTGCTCCCTGGTGCTCTTTTCTGCAAGTCTGTTGTCACCTAAAAATGTAAATATAACCGCTTTTCCCTTACTGGGCCCAGCTACTTTGTCTATCAGGGATGACATAAGGGCAGGGCCAGGTGAAGTCCAACTGATGCCCTAAGTCAGTGGTTCCTAAAACAGGTCCTGGAGACACCCCAGCCAGTCAGGTTTTCAGGTTATCCACAATGAATATTCATGAGAAAGAGATTTATGCAAATCTCTCTCATGAATATTCATTGTGGATATCCTGAAAACCTGACTGGCTGGGGTGCCTCCAGGCCTAGGTTTGGGAACCACTGCCCCTCGAGCCTTCCATTGCATAACTCAGTGGTTCCCAAACCTGCTCCTGGAGGCACCCCAGCCAGTCAGGTTCTCAGGATACCCACAATGAATATTCCTGAGAGAGATTTGCATGCACTGATCAGTTACTGCGGGAGCCTTTATTGCCTTTTAAATAGGGGATAAGGGATCCCCCGGAAATGACTGCACGACAAGTGGTTCACTTACTGCACAGCCATTTCCTTTTTCAAAACCAAAAAAAACGCCTTTTTACCTGATGCGGTAAAAGGGGGCCTCGGCGCACAGCAAATCCACAGGCCGACGCTACCATAGGGACCCTTTTACCGCAGCTTAGTAAAAAGGGCCCCAAGACTCTGTAAAATGCAGAGAAATATTTATTCTACGAAATGGAGTAATAGAAGAAAAGAATTTGGATTTAGCTTGGGCCTTACCAGTAGTAGCTCAAAGCCATTCAGGTATAGGATACAATTTGTACAGTGGAGGGTTAAGTGACTTATCCAAGATCACAAGGAGCATGGTGTGATCTTAACCTGACTTCTTATTCTGCTGCTTTAACCTTCCGCTCCTTGTATCAGAGTTATCTTTGACTCAGTTTTGAAACTTCAGTGTTTCTGAATTTGGGAGCTGGAATGCATTGCATTGGGGAAAGTATTAATCCTTTCTTTGCTTCTAACTAGTAATTTGAGACTGTAGTGAGCAGACCATGCTGTGACCATCGCTTCCTGAGCCAAATCCCCCTCTCCTTTTTTTCACTCTTTCAGCTTCTGTATATAGCCAGTATGAGGTGGAGGATGATTGGTGTCTGTCTGTCCTGCAGTCCTACAAAGCGGAACATTCTGGAACCTGTCCTTTTAGCGTTGGTGTTTAGAAGACAGGTCTCTCTTACAAGGAGGCAGAGAGAGAGATCATGTTGTGTTGGATTGGGGGAGCAGAGAGCAAGGTGATGTTGGTCTTGGGGGAGGGAGCAAAGAGCAATGTTGGACCCTGGGGGGAGGCGGGCAGGGCCTAGAGGGTGCCACTCACTTGCAAAATCTTTTACCTGAAGTTGTGATTCTCCTCTCTCCCCTGCCCTTCCTGCATCAGGAAGTGAAAGTAGCTCAGCAGTGCTGAGACAGACATGTTGCTCTGCTAAAGCTGCTTCAAAAAGTACAACCAGCAGCTATTTATGGCTTTGGTGTGTGAACAACTTTCATTCAGGGTGAGCTGGAACAACATTCAAATTAAAGAGAACAGGTTTGGAGGCAGGTGTGCAAGTGAGACTGGGGAGAAATAAAAAATAAATAGTGTAATTGTTATCTGTAAGTGGTTCAAAGTTTTTGTTTTTTGAGCATGTACACTGAGAGGAGGGCATGACTGCAATGATGTGTACATAATTATCATAGCTACAGCTAAAATCCATTTAATTGGCTGAGGTTCAAAGAGGAAGTTTAGCTGACATATAGTGTAGAATAGCTGGTAAGTAAAAATCTGATTGCTTTTTTTGTGTGTTTGCTTTTTATATAAAACATTCTGCTTGGATAGGGCGAGTTTGTGATATTTGAAAATACATTTTGCTTTAATGAAATGGCTAAACTTTAGAGTCAGAGACTTATCAATGAGGGATACATACAGTGGAAAGGTAGCCCTGGAAACAGAGTTAAGAGGACAGATACCAGCAACAGAATCAGATACTGAGCCAGCATGATCAGAAAAAGAAAGTCACCAGCCAACAAAGGTAGAAAAAAAATCGTTTTATTTTCATTTTAGTGTTTGGAATATGTCCACTTTGAGAATTTACATCTGCTATCTTATTTTGCAATGTATAGCAGTCTCCAAGAGACTGGGCTCCCAGTGAGCCAGGGAGGTCAGACTGTGTAAATGAGATGAAGAGACCCCCCCCCCACCACTGTAACAAAGACAGGAACATGCATAATCAAAGCTTAGGTCTCCGCAGTTACAAGGGCTGGCCGTTCCTAATTATGCTAATAGTTTTTAATAGGCTAAGTCCCACTGAAAAGCCTCTTTATAAAGGCAGTGCTTTCTCTGGAGAGCAGTGTTAAGAAACAGCAGGAATTGTGTTTAGTTTTTTAAACTGCTTTCCTGTGTAAGCTAATTTACAGTTTTCTAGTATGTGCTTGACATTGAAGGGTGTGGTAGACCCTTTTGTCAGGTCTGGCTGGGCCTGTAGTTTTCAGTCTAAAGGAAAGACAGGTAGCAATGGAGAAACATCTAATGAAGAAGCGAGACGGGGGGGGGGGGGCACCAACTGATAGTCTGCAGGGGGGCACCAGAGACCCTTGGCAGGGCCCTGGAGGCGGGGGCAGAGTTGGGAGAAGAAAGAGTGATGTTGGACCTGGGAGTTGGGGAGCAGAGAGAAAGGTGTTGGATGTGGGGGGCAGGGAAGTAGAGAGAGAGCACTATTGGACCCTGAGGGGGGGTAGGGAGTAATAGCAAGATTAATCAAAATACAGCCCTAATTAATATGGAAACTAATCTTTTTCAGAGACAATGAAATGGTAGAACTAGAGATTAAGAGGGTGGTAGACATAGGAGCAATATCAGGTAATACCTTTGCACCAATGTCAAGCAGGACATTATTTCATGCATATGGGTGACATCATGTTGGATGTTGTCAGTGGAGTACCGCAGGGATCGGTCCTAGGGCCAGCTCTTTTTAACGTCTTTGTGAGCGATATTGCGGAAGGGCTGTCTGGTAAGCTTTATCTCTTTGCGGATGATACCAAACTCTGCAACAGGGTGGACACCCTTGAGGGCGTGAATGACATGAGGAAGGACCTAGCGAAGCTGGAGGAATGGACCAATATTTGGCAACTAAGGTTTAATCCCAAAAAATGCAGAGTCACGAACTTAGGTCACAAAACTCTGAGGGAACAGTACAGTATAGGGGGTGAAGTGCTTCAGTGTAAGAAGGAAGCGCGAGACTTGGGGGTGATTGTGTCTGATGACCTTAAAGCTTCCAAACAGGTAGAAAAAGCGATGGTCAAAGAAAAGAGGGATGAAAAGAGGGATGGCCAGCAGGAAAAAGGAGGTGATAGTGGAGGAGTAGCCTAGTGGTTAGTGCAGTGGACTTTGATCCTGGGGAACTGAGTTCAATTCCCACTGCAGCTCCTTGTGACTCTGGACAAGTCACTTAACCCTGCATTGCCCCTGGTACAAAAAATAAGTACCTGCATATATGTAAATCGCTTTGAATGTAGTTGCAAAATACCACAGAAAGGCGGTATATCAAGTCCCATTTCCCTTTATTATATAAGTCTCTGGTGAGGCCCCATTTAGAGTACGGTGTGCAGTTCTGGAGACCGCACCTACGAAAACATATAAACAGGATGAAGTCGGTCCAGAGGGCGGCTACAAAATTAGTAAGCGGTCTTGAATGCAAAAAATATAGGGACAGGCTTATGAACCTCAACATGTATATGCTGGAAGAGAGGAGGGAGAGAGAAGATATGATAGAGACGTTTAAATATCTCAAGGGCATTTATGTACAGGAAGAGAGCCTTTTTCAAATAACATAGTAACATAGTAGATGACAGCAGAAAAAGACCTGCATGGTCCACCCAGTCTGCCCAACAAGATAAACTCACATGTGCCATTTTTTGTGTATACCTTACCTTGATTTGTACCTGTCTTTTTCAGGGCACAGACCGTATAAGTCTGCCCAGCACTATCCCCACCTCCCAACCACCAGCCCCGCCTCCCACCACCGGCTCTGGCACAGACCGTATAAGTCTGTCCAGCACTATCCCCGCCTCCCAACCACCAGCCCCGCCTCCCACCACCGGCTCTGGCACAGACCGTATAAGTCTGCCCAGCACTATCCCCGCCTCCCAACCACCAGCCCCACCTCCCACCACCAGCTCTGGCACAGACCGTATAAGTCTGCCCAGCACTATCCCCACCTCCCAACCACCAGCCCCGCCTCCCACCACCGGCTCTGGCACAGACCGTATAAGTCTGTCCAGCACTATCCCCGCCTCCCAACCACCAGCCCTGCCTCCCACCACCGGCTCTGGCACAGACCGTATAAGTCTGCCCAGCACTATCCCCACCTCCCAACCACCAACCCTGCCTCCCACCACCGGCAAAGCTTCTGGGGATGAAGGAGAGCTCTGGAATGAGGGGGCATATGACAAAATTAAGAGGGAATAGGCTTAGGAGTAACCTAAGGAAGTATTATTTCAAAGAAAGGGTGGTGGAGGCGTGGAATGGCCTCCTGGTGGAGGTGGTGGAGTCGAGGACTGTTCCAGAATTTAAAAAGGCATGGGGTAAGCATGTGGGATCACTTAGGAAAAGGAAGAGTTAGGGGATACAAAGGATGGGCAGACTGGATGCCCTTTAACTGCCGTCATGTTTCTGTCATCTGACGGAGCCTCAGTGCAGACACTTCCCAATGTTCTGTATCTTTAAGAAGCTTTTGGCAGCATCCCAGGACACAAACTTTCCACATACAGAACAAGACAACACAGGCAGCAGAAACAAACTTCCCACAGGGAATCCTACCACAGCCATTTGCAATGCAAGCTTCCTTCTCGCTCAGTCACATCCCAGCAGAAAACTGGTGCAATTCAGGGTCAATTAGAAACAAACTTTATTTTCTTCATTATTGTCAATTTTTCTTTTTGCAAACAAGGTACCACATACTATGTAATGCAGGCCACCTTCCTTATTAATGGTGATGGATAGTATCTTTTACCTTAAATGCTCTTTCTGATTTAAATATTTTCCCCAGAAATGCACTCCAGGGGTTTCTCTTAATATAAAAAAAAATTTTCATTAATCATTTCTCTTTTTCTGTTCATCTGGGAAACTGGAAAAGGATTGTCACTGCGGCCAGCTCAGGAAGAAGGGGCAGGTAGGGGAAAAGCTGGGGCAATAAACAGATACATGAATTGCTGAGGGGAGAGCGAGAGGGGAAAAGATAGATACAGGAACTTCTGGAGAGGGGTGGGCAAGGGAGAAAAATCAGGCCAGTAACCGAAATGCAAGAAGCGCTATACACAGAGGAAGCTGCAGCCAGTGGAAAATACAGACGGGGTGGGGGGGGGGGGGGGGCAGAGGCAGAGGTAGTAGCTATATATTTAAAAATGTTTAGAAAGACGGGGAGACATATTTTCAAAGCACTTAGACTTACAAAGTTTCATAGTAACCTATAGAACTTTGTAAGTCTAAGTGCTTTGAAAATGAACTCCTGGGTGTGAGGAGAAACCACAAAAGTGGAGGAACACTCGATCCCTACGTGGTGTTTTTCAATAAAGACCTATAACTGTACATACGTCTCCCTTGGTTTTTGGAAACAGCCAGCCTACCCTACTCTTTCCTTCGCTAGAAACAAGGGGTACAATATTTAGCCAGTGGCAGTGAGCGTTTTGCTCATCACTGGAGGTATTCCTGGATATTCAAAGCTAGGCCCTGCTTTGAATATCCGATTATTTTTGAGTCAACTAACAAATCGGTGCTTAAAGTCAACATTCAACACTTAAGCAGTCCATTTTTGCGCTACACCTGGCCACTTCAGGGCTGAATATCAGCCCTGAAGTGGCCAAATGCTCATTCCCTCCCCCCCCCCCCCCCCCCCCCCCAATATAGCCAGCTTCGAGTTAGGCGCTAACTGTGAATTTCAGGCCAGCAATATTGCTTTGAATATTGGCCGGCTGGTTACCTACAGAAACTTAGAGAGATGCCCTCTCATTTTCACTGTCCCTATGTTCCCCAGTAAAGACTTAGCACTTACAGGCTGCTTCTTTAGCCTCAACAGCCACCCCCCCTTTAAAGGTTTGTGTGGTTAGAGATGAGCTGGAGAAGCTCCCCCAGACAAATCCAAGGAGCACAGTGAGACAAAGAGGTTACAGCTGTACAAAATCAGACCGTATTAGAATGATCACAGATGCCTGTTTCACATTACATGCGATGCATGCTTCTCACGAGTGCTGAGGTAATATGACTCTTTCATTGTTATATATTACACATTTTTCATACAATTGCTTAAGCCTAATAGTCTGTAATAATACAAAAGAAAGAGTTTAAGGGAAAAACACATCTTGAGATTTGTCATCCAGTTCCTTTCTGCAGTATAGGGCCTTTAAGTGAACATGCCAGAGTTAATCATGTAGTAAAAGATGGCACAAAAACCCAAACTGACCCATCAATTTTTTGTCCACACTGCTAAAGATAAATGGAAGATGTAGATTGTGACCACTTGTAAGACCTCTCTTGACCCAGGACAACTTGTTGTCTCTCTCATGTGACATAGGCAGTGAAATGGAGTGGGCCACTGGGGTCATGGCCCTAACCAATTTACTTTACAATTTTAAGCAGATGGGCACACAAATGAGACTTGATAGATCACCTTTCTGTGGTTTTTGCAACTATATTCAAAGTGGTTTACATAGTATATACTGGTACTTATTTCTACCTGGGGCAACAGAGGGGTTAAGTGACTTGCCCAGAGTCACAAGGAGCTGCAGTGGCCATTGAACCCAGTTCCTCAGGATCAAGGTCTGCTGCGCTAACCACTAGGCTACTCCTCCACTCCAAAAGCTGTATATATCCTTGTCGGGGAACCAAACTGTAGCCATGACAGTGAAACAGCCCCCTGGACATCCAAAACCTATCTATGTGGCTGTGCATCATCTCCCTCTCCCGATGAAATTTGCTTCCGGAGGCATTGTTCTCCCCCAGCCTGATGGAATCCTGCTCTCCCTACTAAATCACCAACCCTGTATTTTAAAATTTATCGCAGAGAGGTCCGGCCCCTGCTACACAGTAACACCCTCAATTCTACAATAGGGTGCCTTAAGGTAAGTACATGAGTATTGCCATACTGGCACAGACCACAGGTCCATCAAGCCCAGTATCCTGTTTCCAACAGTGGCCAATCCAGGTCACAAATACCTGGCAAGATCCCAGAGCAGTAAAACAGATTTTATGCTGCTTATCCTAGAAATAAGCAGTGGATTTTCACGAAGTCTATCTTAAATAAAGTTAGGCACCATTTGTACAAGTTATTGACTATTAGCACACACACACATGTACTGTACACATATACATAGGAAGTGTAAGCTGTACACACAGTGGTATTCTATAACATATGTACACAATTGCTTAGCGTGTAAATGAAAGGAGGTGGAAATGTGGGTGAAGCATGGATAGGACACGGGGTTTGTCTCTTGCTTAAGCAAAAACAACAGCAGAAGAGATCCAGGGAATGAAGCGCACGCGAGAGTTCACCAAATCGATTTTAATGGAAAGGGACCCGACCTGGCCAAGTTTCAGCTTTGACTTCATCAGGGGTCACTAAAATCTTCCAAGCAAAATCAAAGATGTCTGTGACAAAGCGGTGGGAGGCCGTAGCCAGAAGGATGCTAGGCTGCATCGAGAGAGGAGTAACCAGCAGAAGAAAGGAGGTGTTGATGCCCCTGTACAAGTTGCTAGTGAGGCCCCACCTGGAGTATTGTGTTCTGTTTTGGAGGCTGTATCTTGCTAAGGATGTAAAAAGACTACAAATGGTCCAGAGGAAGGTGACAAACATGATATGGGGCTTGCGCCATAAGACGTATGAAACGAGACTGGAAGACCTGAATATACTTAGCTTACAGGAAAGATGGGACAGGGGAGATTTATTTATTTGTTACATTTGTATCCCACATTTTCCCGCCTAATTGTAGGCTCAGTGTGGCTTACATAGTACCGTAAAGGCGATCGCCAATTCCGGTAAGAACAAATACAAAGTGATGTAGTGGTAGAATAAAGTTCATGTGTGACAGACGCATTAGGGAATCGTAAAGGGGAAGAGTTAATTTATGTCCAGTACTAGCTTTGGTTTCGTTGTTGCAGTTGTTCAAGCATTTAAGTTGGGTTGGTGGGGTATGCCTTTTGGAACAGGTTGGTTTTTAATAATTTCCGGAAGTTTAGGTGGTCATAAGTTGTTTTCACAGCGTTAGGTAATGCGTTCCATAGTTGTGTGCTTATGTAGGAGAAGCTGGATGCATAAGTTGATTTGTATTTGAGTCTTTGCAGCTTGATACAGATATGATATAGACATTTATTTGAAAGGTATTTATTTATTTATTTATTGCATTTGTACCCCACATTTTCCCACCTCTTTGCAGGCTCAATGTGGCTTACATTACATTATGAATAGTGGAAATCTATAAGAAAATATACATTTGGTATTGCTTAAGGATCTTGGGTAACATAATAGTAATAGATAATCTAAAGAAAATATACATTTAGTGTTGCTTAAGGATCTTGGGTAACATGATAATAGTTAAGCAGGATAGTAGAGTAACGAACTAATTTCGTGAGTCGAATTTCTTTAAGCAGTTCTGGATATTTGTGTAATGGTTCACATTTGTTGATCTTTGTGGTACGCCTTGTCAGAGAGATGGGTCTTCAGTAGTTTGCGGAAGTTGGTTAGTTCATGTATCGTCTTCAAGTTGCGCGGCAGCGCGTTCCAGAATTGTGTGCTCAAGTAGGAAAAGGTTGACGCATGCGTTAGTTTGTATTTTAGACCTCTGCAGTTGGGGAAGTGAAGATTGAGGAATGTGCGAGATGATTTTTTTTAGCATTCCTGGGTGGTAAGTCTATCAGGTCTGACATGTAGGCTGGAGTGTCTCCGTGAATGATTTTGTGAACTAGGGTACATATTTTGAATGTGATGCATTCTTTAAGTGGGAGCCAGTGTAGTTTTTCTCGTAGGGGTTTAGCACTTTCATATTTTGTTTTTCCGAATATGAGTCTGGCTGCAGTGTTTTGGGCTGTTTGTAATTTCTTGATTATTTGCTCTTTGCAGCCAGCAAAGAGAGCGTTGCAATAGTCTAGATGGCTGAGTACCATTGATTGTATCAGGTTGCGGAAGACGGTCCTTGGGAAGAAAGGTCTTACTCTTTTTAACTTCCACATTGAGTGGAACATCTTCTTGGTTGTGTTCTTCAAGTGATTCTCAAGTGTTAAGTGTCCATCAAAAATAAGTCCGAGAATTTTTAGGGTGTCTGAAATTGGGAGATTCAGTTTTGGTATTGATGGTGGTGAATTTGTTCATTAATATAGGAACAAATCTCTTCCAGAGAAGGGGAAATGGTAAAACTAGAGGACATGAATTGAGGTTGCAGGCTGGTAGATGTAGGAGTAATATCAAGAAATTCTTTTTCATGGAGAGGGTGGTCAATGCCTGGAATGCCCTTCCGAGAGAGGTGGTAGAGATAAAAAGAGTGACAGAATTCAAAAAGGTGTGAGATACATAGTAACATAGTAGATGACGGCAGAAAAAGACCTGCATGGTCCATCCAGTCTGCCCAACAAGATAAACTCATATGTGCTACTTTTTGTGTATACCTTACCTTGATTTGTATCTGTCATTTTCAGGGCACAGACTGTATAAGTCTGCCCAGCACTATCCCTGCCTCCCAACCACCGGCTCTGGCACAGACCGTATAAGTCTGCCCAGCAATATCCTCGCCTCCCAACCACCAGCCCCGCCTCCCATCACCAGCTCTGCCACCTAATCTCAGCTAAGCTTCTGAGGATCCATTCCCTCGGAACAGGATTCCTTTATGTTTATCCCACGCATTTTTGAATTCCGTTACCGTTTTCCTCTCCACCACCTCCCGCGGGAGAGCATTCCAAGCATCCACCACTCTCTCCGTGAAAAAATACTTCCTGACATTTTTCTTGAGTCTGCCCCCCTTCAATCTCGTATTGTGCCCTCTAGTTCTACCGCCTTCCCATCTCCGGAAAAGATGAATATAGAGGATCTTTATTTAGAAAATGGATGATAGGAAACAAACATAAATTTAAATTAAGAAAAAAAAACCTTAAATGGCTGCAGGGGGTGGATGTGTGAGTGACACTTGGACGGCTACTCTGGCTGGTGCCAGGCAGATGTTGTAGGTCTGAGTCTGTATATGGCAATCTGGTTTAGAAAATGCTGGAAAGGGTTTCAATGGCAACTTCAGTAGCGGGAACCAAGGGCAGTGCTGGGCAGACTTTTATGGTCTGGGTCCTGCAAACGACAAGACAGATTTGGATAGGCTGGATTGGGCTTTGACGGCAACTCCATTAGGTGAAACCTGAGGATAGAGCTGGACAGACTTCTACGGTCTATGTCCCAGAAATGCCAAAGACTTGGAAAGAGTATAATATCACATTCATTGTTGATTTAATCATGAATTGATAATGAGTGTGACTGTTGGGCAGACTGGATGGACCGCTTAGGTCTTTATCTGCTATCACTTACTATGTAAAAGAACTCCTCTTATAATGAAGGGCGACCCCTGACGAAGGCAAAGCTGAAGAAACGTGGCCTGGTTGGGTCACTTTCCAGTTAAACTGATTTGGTGAACCCTCGTCTGATTTTAATTCCCTGGATCTCCTCTGCTGTTGTTTTTGCAGAGGTTTGTCTCTCTCACACACACATCTTACAGAATACTGTAGGTTATGTGCGTAAGTGCTCAGGCATGCCCATTTACTCCTGGCATAGACTGGTGTAAGCGGGGGCACCTAAATATACACATTTCTGGCACTTATACTATTCTATAATGAAATCTGTGTACATGGATGTTATAGAATATGCACTTTCCACACGACATCCAGACACCCAAACGGAGGTGTCTGGTCATAGAACTGCTCCCTGAGGGTTAAAGACAAATGAAAATGGATGTAAGAACTCAGAAAAGGGAGTAAATTATTTGAAGAATCTTTTGTGTACTGGTCAGGGCTACTGTGTAGTAGAAAAGACACTATCAGGAACCGGTGAAAAAGTTTTGAAGTCCTTCCAGAATGGTTTGAGCTGCTTTGCTTTTCCTTTAAATCCAGACCAGCTATCACACCCTGTTCAATGATATCCTGGCCTTTCTTATGTTTTTCCTCTTTAAATCTTTCGCTTCCTGTGGGCCCTCGTGCCCCATAACATAACCTGTATAAGTTGTCACAAACTCCTCGCCACTAGTCATTCCTATTTAAGTTTAGCTGAAACAGCCCCATTGCATTTTGCTAGAGTTGTCCAAAACTATAACCAGGTTTTGATACGCTGCGATCCCCCCCTCCCCAAAAAAACCCAAACAAACAAACCTGGAATCTCAACACTACCCTCTCTCTTGTAAACTATAAGGAGGCCTCAGGGAGCTGTGGAACCATTTTGATGACAAAAAGTAAACTGCCTTTGAGAAAGGGGCCAAGTTGCTTCATGCACATGCTTTTAGCCACCTGAAGGGGGGGGGGGGGAGGGAGATTTTCCCCACTCCTCTGTGATATGCACATATAGGTGCTAAATATGAGGACGCCTTTTTTTTTTTTTTTTTTATATGATTCAAAATACTAATAAAGCAAGCTGAACTCTCCTTCGTGCAGTTATAATGCGTTATGATGGCAGAGGAAAAGCCTTCAGAGCTCCGCATTCACATCTGATATTATCAGTGTGAAGGCTTCGCTATCCAGAATTCACAGCTTGAACACACGTTTCTGAAATGTGAATTTCCGGTGAGCTTCTTCATAATTCGAAAAAACCTCTGGTTTATTTTTTATGTTTTCTTATTATCAACCTTTATCTATTTCAATCTATTATGTTGTAAATAATCCTCAGTGAGATTCAAGATACCAAATACAAGGTACTTATCTTGTTAGTAGCGTGAGCTGCAGGGCACGCTCTACAGCGAGCCCCTGTTTCGCCGATGCTTGTTTAGGAGCGTTACCCTTTATTTTCTGTAAGTGCCCTATTAAAAAAGTTTTACAACAAAATATTCTTACAAATAAGGAGAGAGATAAGAAAGTCAATGGAATAGCCTTAATTTTTTTTTAATACGGAGTTTCTGCCTGCTCCTCTAGGCCTTCAGCTAATATAGAACCGAGGTAGGTTCCTCATGCTATGAGCCTTCATTCACAACCATCTTTGGGATTTTTTATTTTCTTTTATATACTGGCCATCCTCAAAGGACCTCTAGTTCGATCACTGCAGGGATGATCCTTACATTTGGGAGGGGTGGGGCGGGGACTCAGGGCATCTGCTGATCACTAGATATGATCCTTGAATTGTAAATGCACCTCTTTTCCTTTACCCAGGGGCTGTAAATGTTGCCTCTGCAGCAGCCCAGCCCCATCAAACTGGAGGGGATGGGGAGTGAAGAGATCAAATGAGGGAACTTCTGTAAGGCAGCGACAGCATTGCTGTGGAGGCATCAAGCCGGCCCCTGTGGATGCTTTAAAAGAGCACATTTTGTGCATGCTGGTTTTCAAAACGAAAACAACCTGGAGAGTTCTTCCTTTTGAAAAGCTGCCTAAGGCCTGGGCCTTCAAAACTATCCACGTAGGGAGATGTTAAAAATAAAAAAAAGTTAAAAACAAAACAAAACAGAAACCAAAAGGGCAAAGATCTGTGTAGAAAAAGCAATGGTGTTGCCTTTATTTACTAGTTTCATCTTGTGAGGTACTCGGCTGTACCTTGGCAGGAACGGAAAGACTGCTCCTGCCTCCCTCTACGTCTGTCGGCTTTGTGAGGTCAGACTGGCGGAGACAGTTTTACTAGGCAAATGTGACATCACTACGAGTGGCTTCGTTCTCTCCCCAGTCACTCAGGATTTCACAGCCTCAGCGGGAACCTCTGAAGACAGACTGGAAGTAAATAAGAATCGACTCTGCCAAAAGCAGCAAAAATGAGACAGTTTTCCAGTGCTCGGGGTATCCTTTCCTCTGTTTCTTGATGGGAGGGTTTGGCTACAAACTCCAGGGCATCTGAAACTCACTGGCAGGTAATGGAGTGCAATGGGTGGTGTCGAAGTTCTTCAGATACTTCCGGGCCTGGGAGGAAGAGAGAAACCAGAAAATCTTAACACCCAGAGGTAAAAGACTTAATTTCCCTAGATAGACACAGTTTCACAAACTTAAAAGGTACACTAATTTTATTTTTCCCATCTTACGGATGATTGTTGCAGTATGATTTTCATTTTGATAACTGGATTTTTAAAAATATTTTGCTACACGGCTCCTTCTTTAACCGTAGGATTTGCACAAAAAGATCTGCTCACTCTTCCCATGTTATTTAACACTAACTTGTGCTTTTATTATAACTTATTTAGGGTCTACATTCTACAATATCTGCATCTAGGCAGTCAGAGTATAACAACATAGTAGATGACGGCAGATAAAGACTTGTACGGTCCCATCCAGTCTGCCCAACAAGATAAACTCATAGTATTGTTTATTTGTTTACTATACAGTCACTTACTGCATAGCAAGCCAGAACGGTTTACACGTCAAAAATGTACAATCCATTATATGATAGGACAGTACAGATAGAACTTCTATACTTAAGATAATGACATAGGCAATCATTACATCAGTCATACACAATTATCTAATGATTTATGAAGCATTTTTCATACCTGAGTGGTCTTCCTACTCAAATAATGTTATATTTCAAAAGCTGTTTGGTAAAAGTAAGTTTTCAGAGCTTTACGGAAAAGAGGGTACAATTCTTCTAACCTCACTGATTGTGGAAGGGAATTCCACAGTGCTGGGGACAAAAAGAAAAAGGCTGAAGCACCGGTGGTTTCCCATCTAGCCCTTGAGGGTGGAGGGATCACTAATTTATTGTCTGTGAGTGAATGGAGCGTTTGCGACGGTGTGTATGGAACAGTTAAGGTTGCAAGGTAAGATGGGGTAGCTGAATGAAGTGCTTAAAGTCTATAGGGATCCAGTGAAGATGACGTCAAAGAGGCATGGCCTTACCGTATTTTGAGGCTCGACAGATAATACGGGCAGCCATGTTCTGAATTGTTTGTAAACATTGTAAGTTAAACTTAGTAATGCCAGCATAAATAGTATTACAGTAATCGAAATGTGTTGTAATGTAGGTATAGGCTAAGATACGTAAGGAGTCTTTATCTATAGAGTTTCTGATAGTAATTGCCGCAGGTGATAGAAAGATTCTTTTACTACATTGGATATCGGATCATTGAAAGAGACAGCAGAATCTATAATCACACCTAAATATTTAAAAGACTGCACCAGAACAATTTGCCTGTCAAACAATGTAGGAATTAAGGATGTGTAATGGAAGATTTTAAAGATTGTTTTTCAACTCTGTCTTGACCGGCAGTGCACTCGGGGTCTGTATTTTTGATTAGAAGTAATTCTGTTTGTATGAAAATGATTTGGAATGTGTAAGAAGATAAGACACAGCTCTAATTAATTTGGTATGTGAAGGGAGAAGTGGAGCCTGTTTCGAGTTCAGACTGGCCACCTGGACTGAGAAACATGTGACGACATTCCCACAGTACGGCTTGTTTACCTAAACAGAGAAATTCTCACGCATTCTGTAATTTTCCTTAGCTCTGAACATGAGTTCTAAGCCTAATAAAAAGGGGAATTTTTGCCAGTGAAATTGGGAGCTAGTCTGTGAGTAACGTATGTACTGTGCAGAGAACTATATTTCCTGGTCAAAGAAACTCCTGGCTTTCACTGTGAACAGGGCCCCCCCCCCCAAGCTGATGATAAGAGCCTGGATGTAGAGATTAAGGACCAGTGACATATGTATATTATGATGTATTATTGCTTCTTTTCCTGGTCAAGTGACTCCTAGCATTGCTTGGATTTAGGGACCAGTGATGTAATGATTGTTTCTTTCTAACTATAGATAGGTATTGTTTCTTTTCAGTTATATAGCTTAATCATTGTGTATCTTAGACAATAATGAACCTCTAATAAAAGTCTCAGTTACCTAATACGAATCCAAAAGAATTCACAGTAATTACTGAGTGTGTCAGTGAGGCAGCCAGGATGGCACAGGACCATGAACTGCAGTATAAAGGTATGATGCGATACTACATATGCATACTTGATCTTTATTTGTCTTTGCCATTTTCAGGACACAGACATAAATACATAAGTACATAAGTAATGCCATACTGGGAAAAGACCAAGGGTCCATTGAGCCCAGCATCCTGTCCACGACAGCGGCCAATCCAGGCGTACAAACATTCTATACATGTTATTCCTGGATTTGTGGATTTTTCCCAAGTCCATTTAGTAGCGGTTTATGGACTTATCCTTTAGGAAACCGTCCAACCCCTTTTTAAACTCTGCTAAGCTAACTGCCTTCACCACTTTCTCCGGCAACGAATTCCAGAGTTTAATTATACGTTGGGTGAAGAAAAATTTTCTCTGATTTGTTTTAAATTTACTACACTGTAGTTTCATCGCATGCCCCCTAGTCCTAGTATTTTTGGAAAGCGTGAACAGACGCTTCACATCCACCTGTTCCACTCCACTCATTATTTTATATACCTCTATCATGTCTCCCCCTCAGCCGTCTCTTCTCCAAGCTGAATAGCCCTAGCCTCCTTAATCTTTTCATAGGGAAGTCGTCCCATCCCCGCTATCATTTTAATCGCCCTTCGCTGCACCTTTTCCAATTCTACTATATCTTTCTTGAGATGCAACGACCAGAATTGAACACAATACTCAAGGTGCGGTCGCACCATGGAGCGATACAACGGCATTAAAACATCCTCACACCTGTTTTCCATACCTTTCATAATAATACCCAACATTCTATTTGCTTTCCTAGCCGCAGCAGCACACTGAGCAGAAGGTTTCAGTGTATTATCGACGGCGACTCCCAGATCCCTTTCTTGGTCCGTAACTCCTAACATGGAACCTTGCATGACGTAGCTATAATTCGGGTTCTTTTTTCCCACATGCATCACCTTGCACTTGCTCACATTAAATGTCATCTGCCATTTAGCCGCCCAGTCTCCCAGTCTCGTAAGGTCCTCTTGTAATTTTTCACAATCCTGTTGCGATTTAACAACTTTGAATAACTTTGTGTCATCAGCAAATTTAATTACCTCGCTAGTTACTCCCTTAGAAGTCTGCCCAGCACTGGCTTTGCTTCCCAATTACTGGTGTTGCCATCTAATCACCATTAAGCTTGTTTGGATCCATGCCTTCTATACAGGATTCCTTTGAGTTTATCCCGTTCATTTTTGAATTCCGTTACCATTTTCATCTCTACGACCTCCAGCGGGAGGGCAAGCCAGAAGTACTTCCTGCCATTATTCCTGAGTCGGCCTCCCAGCAACCTCAATTCACATCCTCTACTTCTACCACCTTCCCATTACAGAATACTAGCATAACCCAGCACTGGTGTTCTAAAATTTAGGTGCCCACAGTTACAGCAGTTATAGACCAGGTGTAACTGATCACCTAAATGTGGCGTGGGCGCATGTAACTTATAGTAACATAGTAGATGATGGCAGAGAAAGACCTGTACGGTCCATCCAGTCTGCCCAACAAAATAAAACTGATATGTGCTACTTTATATGTATACCTGATCTTGATTTGTATCTGCCATTTTCAGGGCACAGACCATAGAAGTCTGCCCAGCACTATCCTCGCCTCCCACCACCGGCTCTGCCACCCAATCTCCGCTAAGCTTCTGAGGATCCATTCCTTCTGAACAGGATTCCTTTATATTTATCCCATGCTTTTTTGAATTCCGTTATTGTTTTCATCTCCGTTTTCATAGCATTCTGTGAATTCCAGGCTACATTCTATATATGGTGCCTGAAAAAAAAGTTTCCGCCTAGACGTATTCTATAAACTGTGCTTAAATCTAGGCGCAGTTTATACAATAAGCCTAGCAGCCATGCCTGTGCCTAACTCTAGGCACGTCCATTTACGCCAAAGGCACGGAACAGGCGTATTCTATAACACTGCGTGTAACGTTTCAGAACGCTGACTGCCCGTGGCCATGCCCCCTTTTAAGTGCACCACTTTACAGTATAAACTTAGCAAGTTGTGTGCGCAAATTCTAATTAATGCTCATTTGTGTCAATAATTGTTTAAGTGGCAATTATTGGCACTGATTGACTTGTTAAGTAATTAAATTGCACGCGAAATCCAGAAAATGACTGGATTTGCGTGTGCAATTTTAGTCGCGCTATATAGAATCTGGGGGTACATGTGTACCAAAGCTCTACAGGTACACAGGTATATCTGCTCATGCTCTGCCCCATGTGTTTGTTCCCCTTGCTATAACATCTATGCACGTAATTGATAATTTTCTTTTTCTCTGCTGTTATGCACGCAAAAGTTACTGAATTGTCCTTTTAATATTTAACAGTGTATGAATATATACAGGTCAGGACACTGCTCCTCTCAGAGAGTCTGCACTGAAATACAGCATTAAAGCCTTTCCCCCTCCCCCACACACACCCCTCCATCATCATTTGAAAGAAATACTGCATTAGGTTAAACAGCCTTTCCTTGTTACAAGCACAAGAGAGATAATAGTTCAAGGTAATTTGATATGGTCTGACATCTCTAAATATGGTTAAGTACCTGTAATGTGATTTCCAAGATCTAAGCACTGAAACATTTCCTTTTCACCTGTAATGATTTCTCAAATTACCATATGTTACACTGCAGACAGGGACAATGAATCTATCCTCAGGCTGCTGCAGAGCACTGAAAACGGAGGCCTGGATATTGCTTGGCTAGGAAGTGCTGACCTGACTACCACCCACACTATGCCTCCACCTTCCAGAGCAGCTGTTTCAGTGGGGGCTGTGGTGTTTACTGACTCAACATCCCAGAGTTAACAGTTCCAATACACAAACATACCTATAACAAAACAAAGAACAGAAAACTGAAGGGAAGTAACACACTTCTTTCACAACTGGCCACGAAGCATCCTCACCAGACCAGTCCAAAACATGCAGATGTTGCTACCAACCCTTTATCTAGTTCTCTGGTCAAGCAGTCAAAGAAATCTACCAGATTCATTTGGTACAATCTGCCTCTTGTAAAACCATGTTGCTTTGGATCTTACAACTTGCTGGACTGTAAAAAAAATTATCCTATCCTTCAGCAGTGTCACCAGTAGTTTTCCTTCAACTGAGGTGAGGCTCTCTAGCCTGTAGTTTCCCTCCTCTTTGTTACTATTTTTATGCTGATAGACATCTGCCTTTTTCCAATCACGTGAAACCTCTCCCGTCTTCAGAATCTGTTAAACATATTCTTCAGGGGATGAGTCAGAACTTCTCCAAGCTCTCTCAGAATCCAAAGATGTATTCCATCTGGTACCATCGCTTTGTCCACTTTCCACCCTGCAAGTTCTTCTCAAATGTCCTTTTCTGTGAATGGTGCAATACCCATTTCATTTTGCTATGTATTTTTGCTAGTTATCTGTGGCCCCCTCTCCATGCCTTTGCTGTGAATAACTGAGCAGAAGTATTTGTTTAATATTTCTACAGTTTTCTTGCAATCTTTACACATCAGTCTTCCCATCCTGCCAGCTCCTCTTTCAGATAGTAACATACGGGCTCATTTTCAAAGCACTTAGCCTCCCAAAGTTCCATAGAAACCTATGGAACTTAGCCTCCCAAAGTGCTTTGAAAATATGCCTCATAGTAACATAGTAGATGACGGCAGAAAAAGACCTGCACGGTCCATCCAGTCTGCCCAACAAGATAACTCATATTTGCTACTTTTTGTGTATACCCTACTTTGATTTGTAGCTGTGCTCTTCAGGGCACAGACCGTATAAGTCTGCCCAGCACTATCCCCGCCTCCCAACCACCAGCCCCGCCTCCCAACCACCGGCTCTGGCACAGACCGTACAAGTCTGCCCAGCACTATCCCCGCCTCCCAACCACCAGCCCCGCCTCCCGATCTTGACTAAGCTCCTGAGGATCTATTTCTTCGGCACAGGATTCCTTTATGCTTATCCCACACATGTTTGAATTCCGTTACCATTTTCATTTCCACCACCTCCTGCGGGAGGGCATTCCAAGCATCCACTACTCTCTCTGTGAAAAAATACTTCCTGACATTTTTCTTGAGTCTGCCCCCCCTTCGATCTTATTTCATGTCCTCTCGTTCTACTACTACTACTACTACTTAACATTTCTAGAGCGCTACTAGGGTTACGCAGCGCTGTACAATTTAACAAAGAGAGACAGTCCCTGCTCAAAGAGCTTACAATCTAATAGACAAGTGAACGGTCGGTCCGATAGGGGCAGTTCTACCATCTTCCCATCTCCGGAAAAGGTTCGTTTGTGGATTAATACCTTTCAAATATTTGAACGTCTGTATCATATCACCCCTGTTTCTCCTTTCCTCCAGAGTATACATGTTTAGTTCAGCAAGTCTCTCCTCATACGTCTTGTAACGCAAATCCCATACCATTCTCGTAGCTTTTCTTTGCACCGCTTCAATTCTTTTTACATCCTTAACAAGATACGGCCTCCAAAACTGAACACAATACTCCAGGTGGGACCTCACCAACGACTTATACAGGGACATCAACACCCCCTTTCTTCTGCTGGTCACACCTCTCTCTATACAGCCTAACAACCTTCTAGCTACGGCCACCGCCTTGTCACACTGTTTCATCGCCTTCAAATCCTCAGATACTATCACCCCAAGATCCCTCTCTCCGCCCGTACCTATCAGACTCTCCCCGCCTAACACATAGGTCTCCCGTGGATTTCTATTCCCTAAGTGCATCACTTTGCATTTCTTTGCATTGAATTTTAATTGCCAAACCTTAGACCATTCGTCTAGCTTCCTCAGATCCTTTTTCATGTTTTCCACTCCCTCCCGGGTGTCCACTCTGTTACAGATCTTAGTATCTATATTCTTCTTGCTGTTTGAATGTAATTGTTAAAAAGAGAGCCCTTGTAATATCATAGCACTTACCAGAAAGAGAGCAAGCTGCCTTTTCCCTTCTGGAGTCATATCTTCCCCTGCAGGGCAGAAAAAAATAACATTTTTAAAAACAAAAACAAAAATTCTGTATGCAGTGTAAGAGAGACCTGTCTTCTAAACACTTACCAACGCTGCAAGGAAAGGTTCCAGAATGTTCGGCTTTGTAGGACTGCAGGACAGACAGACACCAATCATCCTCCACCTCATACTGGCTATATACAGAAGCTGCAAGAGTGAAAAAAAGGAGAGGGGGATTCGGCTCAGGAAGCAATGGTCACAGCATGGTCTGCTCACTACAGTCTCAAATTACTAGTCAGAAGCAAAGAAAGGATTAATACTTTCCCCAATGCAATGCATTCCAGCTCCCAAATTCAGAAATACTGAAGTTTCAAAACTGAGTCAAAGATAACTCAGATACAAGGAGCGGAAGAGTAACCTAATGGTTAAAGCAGCAGAATAAGAACCAAGAAGCCAGGTTAAGATCATACCATGCTCCTTGTGATCTTGGACAAGTCACTCAACCCTCCACTGCCTCAGGTACAAACTTAGATTGTGTATCCTATACCTGAATGTAACATGGCTTTGAGCTACTACTGAAAAGGCCCAAGCTAAATCCAAATTCTTTTCTTCTATTATTCCATTTCTGGCCTGTCTCCCTAAGGCTTACAAACTTAGGCCCCCTTGTATCAAGCCGAGTTAGCGGCTACCGGTACGGTAATGCTGACAAAGCCTATTCACTTTGAATAGGCTCTGTTAGCATTGCTGAATGGCTGGTGCTAGCACAGCTCTTACAAGGGGGGGCCTAAGTTTGTACCTGAGGCAACGGAAGGTTAAGTGACTTGCCCAAGATCACAAAAAGCTTCAGTGGGATTTGAACCGGATTTCCCTGGTTATTAGCCTAGTGCTCTTATCACTAGACTACTCCTCCCCCTCACTAAGTCAAATATAGAAAGTCAGTAAGAACTGGGAGATGAAGCACAGCCAAGACTCCTTCAATTGCTGGGCTATATGCTCTCATTTCCCCATTGATTTAATTTAGAGGTTTTTACCACTACTACTTAATATTTCTAAAGCGCTACTAGGGTTAAGCAGCACTGTATAATTTAAACGAGGAAGGACAGTCCCTGCTCAAAAGAGCTTACAATCTAAAGGACAGGTAAGCAGTCAATCAAATGGGGGAGTGTAGGTTTCCTGAATAAGTCAGACTGTATAAAGCATATTACACAGTGGGTGATGGCATCCTTCAACGTGACATCCATCAAAGGCTGACAACACCAGATAGAAATTCCAAGAGGGAACCTATGAACTCTGGGAGGCTGAATGAATTTCACACCTCTGAAGAAGTGAACTAGATCTGGATGACAAGCCACCAACTTGCCTTGCACCAAATCTCAAGAGCATGCTAACACTGGAATCTGAACCTTAAGCGAGGCCAGCGCCAACCCCCTATCCAGGCCATTCTCCAGAATCATCACTGCAAACACCTTTATGAGGACTAGCCACCCCTCCCAAAACCAGCCTTAAAAATGTGCCAAACTCATATGTTAAGGAGGGAGATCTGTTCTGCAACCTTGCCATAGTGGAAATCACTTTTCCAGAATACCCTTGTTTCCAAAACCATGCCACCTGAAGAACCAAACCGCAAGACGATATAGAGTCGGATCCAGCATCTGCACTGGTCCCGCACTAGCAGGTCCTCAAACACCAGAAACTTCATTGAGGCTTTCACCTTTAGCCAGGGCGTTCACGGCCAATCTGCTTACCCATGTCTTATGTGTTTTCATTTGTTACCCTTTGGTCTCAGCTGTATAATATAACCAATATCACATCTTGATCAAAAGACCCCCCCTCCCCCCTATTAACCTATAAATGAGTCTTCTGTTATCACAATTGATACCCAAGAATATTACAGAGTATTAAGAATTCGACTTCTCCCTCTGTGAGTCATCCCGTCCAAATAACACCCCCAAATTTTTAGACAGCGCTCTTTTCGCTTGTATGTTCCTTTTGCCTCTCTCGCTTCCCAAGTAAGCAATTGGTGTACCTGGTTCCGCCAATGCCAGAAGGTCGGAGGGTGTGCAGAAGTCCAGTGCTGCATTATACATTTTTTTGCGATGAGAAATACTTTGCGACACAGCATTATTTTGTCTTTGTTTAATCTGGGAAAGGTGTCATGTTTATCTAATACTAAACATAAGGGATTCAATGCTATATCACAATTCACAATTGTAGACAGAAATACAGCTATATGTCTCCAGTATCTTTTTATTAAAGGGCACACCCATATCGCATGATATAGCGTATTATCTACCCTCTGACATTTCAGGCAGGTAGCGGTATGAATGCCCCCTGACTTGTATAGTTGTGTCTGGGTAAAATAAGCCCTATGCAGTATACGAAACGCACATTCCCGAAGGCCTGCCCCTCCTACTATTCTGGGTATATCCTGTATTTGTTTTACAATATTCCATCCTGTCAATGCCCTGCCTATATCTGTTTCCCATTTCTGACGAAGTTGGCTAAATTCTCTCCCAGGCATCAGTCCCCACAATTTCAAATGTATGCTGGAGATCGACGGAACCTCTTCGGCTATTTCTTCAAAGAATTTTCTAACTTTCTCACCTAATTGCTTCTTAATCTCGTCTGTATTTAGTGTGCGCACATAGTGCGTGAGTTGGCGATGCGCAAAATGATCTCTCCATTGTGCAGTAATTTGCATTTGTGTTACTGCTTTGATATGCCCATCAGCCCCCAGTATATCTTGCATGGTTACTATGCCATTTCTTTCCCATATGACAAAGGTTTGATTCTCTATCCCCGGCATAAACATCGGGTTGCCCCTAATAGTTAGTAACTCGGTGATAGATGGGTCTCCCCCCAGGAGGTTCCCTATATATCTCCACGCTTCCCTGATAGGCTGGAGCAAAACACTATGTTTAAATCTATGGGGGAGTATTTTATTCTGAGTGTGTAATAACGCTATATAATTATATGGGGCAAAGTACACCGTCTCATACTCAAGTGGTGTATGATCCGATGTATTCATTAGCCAATCTCTAACCTGTCGTAGCAAGCCATATTGTAGTATTTAATATTTGGAATCCCCATTCCCCCTTATCTCCACCCTCCTAGTAGGAATTTCTGTTGAAGTTTGGCCCTTTTCCCAGCCCAACAGAACTTTCTCAGAATTTTATAAAAGTATTTTATGTCAGTTTGCTTAAGTTTTAGTGGTAGAACCTGTAAAACATACAGCCACCTCGGCATTATCACCATCCTTGTTAAACATATCCTCCCTGTCAAGGATATCGTAAGGTTATGCCAAGAATCTAACTGGTGCATGGTCTGCTCTTTGAGTTTGCTAACATTTAAATCATATAGGTCTCTTGTATTTACCGGTAGTAGGATGCCTAAATATTTAAAAGATTTAGTTGCCCACTTTAACGGGAAATCTATGGGCCATAAACTATGGGCGTCTGCATTTATAGCTAAGGCCTCTGATTTGTCAAGATTTAGCGTGAATCCCGAGTAATCTCCGAACTCCCTAAAAATTTCTAATACATTACCCAGCGCTTCTCTTGGGTTCTTTAAAATAATTAGCAAGTCATCAGCAAATGCAGCCAATTTGAACATCTGATGTTGTATGTCCACTCCAGGCACCGCTGGGCAGTCTTGAATATCCCTAATTAGAGGGTCCAAATATAATGCAAAAAGTAAGGGCGATAGCGGGCAACCTTGTCTCGTTCCCCTGCCTATATGAATTGCCTCAGATAGATTCCCATTGACCATTACCTGCGCTAGAGGGGCTGCGTATAAAGCTTTAATCGCCTGTACAAACTCGCCTTTTATACCATACCCCTCCATCACCTCATAAGAAAGACCATTCCACTCTATCGAATGCCTTTTCAGCGTCGAAACTAATCATTAAAGCTTGTTCATTAGTTGCCCTAAATATTCCAATGATGTCAAAATTCGTCTGAGGTTCTTGGCAACCGACCTGCTCTGCACAAAGCCAACTTGAGCTTCATGGATTATTTTTGATAGAACACGGCCTAGTCTATTTGCTAAAATGTTTGCGAATAGTTTTGCTTCATGGTTAATAAGCGATATAGGTCGATACGACGTTACTAGTTGCGCATCTCGATTAGGCTTTGGAAACACGATTATGCGTGCTAGATTTAAATGCTCAGGTAGTGTGCCATTTGATATCCATTCATTGAACACTTTAGTTAATGTAGGTACAATCGACTCTCCCATTAATTTATAGAATTCTGCTTTGTATCCATCGGGACCTGGCGCTTTGCCCGTCTTGCTGTGTCCTATAGCCCATGTGATCTCATCCTCACTAATCTCCGCATTCAATAGATTGCGGTCATGTTCGTTTATCTGTGGGATCATAAGGTTTTGAAGATATTGCTTGCCTGATAGTCCTTCCTGTTCTGTGGAGCTATACAAGTGTTGATAATATGTTTTAAATGCCTGTCTGATTTCTTTATTAGAATGTATCAAACTCCCCTCTTGTGTTTTTAAACTAGTGATATTTCTGGAAGCGTATCTAGGGGGCAATAATTCTTGCCAAAAATGTCCCTCCCTTATTCCCAAATTTATATAGTTGGAATCTATAATATGTTTGGGATTTCACTTCCCTGTCATGAAGTAAGGAGTTGAGAGCCGCCTGTATTTCCAGTACCTCCTGTCTAAGTCGAGGGCAAGGATTTAAGCCATAGTGTCTATTCACTTCTCGCAACTGTTTCTCAAGTCGCAGGATTTCCCTATCTCTTGCACGTTTGTATTGGGTAGTAAAACTGATAATTTCTCCCCGCAAGACCACCTTTGCGGCTTCCCAAAAATTGGTTGAAGTTGGTACTGTTTCCTCATTAAAATGTTTGTACTCTGCCCATTTGTTTGTAGATGTTCTCGAAATCTCACATTATTTACTAAATACGTTGGGAACGTCCACCCCCGAAACTTCTCTTCTTCCAACCCCCCCATCCAATTCATATGTACCGTCGCATGATCCGAGATAACGCATGGTCCTATATCAGCGTCTCTAATTGTGGGAAATAGTGTGCTTGATGTTAATAGGTAATCAATCCTGGAAGAGGTGCCATGGGCTCTTGACATACGTGTATATTCTCTGATCCCAGGATGCAGTGTCCTCCATATATCTATGAGATCTAGTGTGGTGCATAGTTCAGGTAACCCTCTAGTTTGTGTCCGGTGGGTTGTTGCCGAAGGGTGCGAGCGATCTAGTTGTGGGTCCCAGGTCATATTAAAATCTCCTCCCAATATTATGGGTATTGATTCTAAGTGTACTATTTTTGCCACTAGTTTCTTGTACAATTTAAGATCTAAGACATTTGGAGCATATACACTGCCCAGTAAGAGTTTTTGTCTATTAATTGTGACAATAGCTAACACACATCGTCCCTCTAGATCCTGGATTATCTTATGAATGTGGCTTGCTATTCCTTTTCTAATTAGAATTGCCACTCCCCTTTTTCTCCCTATCGCTGCTGTAGACACACATTCCCCCACCCACCATTTATTCAGCTTAGCATGTTCTTCTGCAGATAAATGTGTCTCTTGTAAAAAGGCTATGTCAGCTCTAAGCCGTTGGAGGTGTCTTAAGATTTTTGATCTTTTTATGGGCGAAGGGATGCCTCCAACATTCCATGTAATAACCTTAATTAGTGCGTCTGTTTTGGCCTATCCATCTCCATATTTGCGTGATCTTGATGCCCGAGAGGAGCCAGCCCAGCCTCCAGCCCCCCCCCCCCCCGTTCCTAATATTCGAACGAGTAGTCTATCCTTCTTTTCAGGTATCATTTGTGTTTTCTGGTAAGTTCTCCTATAGCCCCCCTCCCTCCTCCCCTCCCCTATTCCTTCCCTTTCCCTGTGAATCCCCTCTCCCCCCCTTCTATTCCTATTGGAATTAGGTCACCATCGACGCCTTTCCCTTTTTTCTGTTCTAATTTGTATTTAGTATATTCGTCATCTTCTATTCATCTTTATTTCCCCCCTCCTCCTTATAATCTTCTAGCCATTCCCTGTAATTCCTACCCTTATATCATTTATCCCCTGTCTTATGTGTCTTGCTATTGCTTCCTTCTATATATTAACTCGCTGATGAGTCTTTTATATGTTTTTTGACCCCTATATTGATTACTAACAAATTTCAAACTTTAACCGTACAGTGCAAATTAACATGAACATCAATGCAGTTTTTTATAATTACTCAACGTTCTTCTCTTCATCTCTGTATTATCTGCTATTAGGTTAGCTCAGTAAGTCTATGATGATCATCCTCATAAACCTATATGGTTTCCACAGGCCCCAATCAGTGTTACACCATCTATGTCCCGTTGCTGCCGTGTTGCAGCTTCATTTGTAATCCAAGGCTCCTGTAGTGATAGCATAATCAACTATTTCAATTATAGTCCCACGTGTATGTTGTGGGTCCTTCTAACTAAGCCCCAACATCCACATTATAGCTCTCTTTAAAGTTGCTTCTTATGTTTTGCTATTTCCACAATAGTTGTATCTATCTTTAATCTGAGATCCTGCAAATCAATTTAATAGTAGCAACAGTACAGCTTGACACATTTATTCATCATACCTTTCTTCATCTCTGTATTAACTGCTGCCAGATTAGATTGAGATGTCTGTTGTGGTTAAGTTAGTGATCTTAGATGGTTTTCATTGTCCCTCTTCAAAATTGTTCAGTCTGTGTTTTAGTGCTGTCTTACTGTATCGTCTTTTGTAATCTCAGTTTCCACTATAAACGCAGAGTCATCTATTGGGACCATGTTCACAGTTGAATACTGTATTTTATCCTTTCTGCATCTTAGTGATGGTTTCCGCTGTATATGCCCATATCCGTTCTGCTATGTTTAGTTTAACACAGTCTCAACTTTAGGGTGAAAGGTAAAATTATGTATAATCATACCTGATAATTTTCTTTCCATTAATCATAGCTGATCAATCCATAGACTGGTGGGTTGTGTCCATCTACCAGCAGGTGGAGATAGAGAGCAAACTTTTGCCTCCCTATATGTGGTCATGTGCTGCCGGAAACTCCTCAGTATGTCGATATCAAAGCTCCATCCGCAGGACTCAGCACTTAGAGAATTACACCCACGAAGGGACACTCTGCCCAGCTCACCACCGCCGAAACGGGGGAGGGGAATTAACCCAGCTCATCCCCACACAAGTGGGGGAGGGGAATCCGTCCAGCTCATCCCCGCGGAGCGGGGGAGGGACACCACACCCGCCGATGCGGGGGGATCTGGCTTATCCTGCAACCGCAACCGCGGGAGGAGCTGACTGACCCGAACACCGCCGAAGCGGGAGGGGTACAAAACTGCCCTACAGCCGCACGAAGCGGGAGGGAGTGCCGGCAGAATTTTAAGTCTCAATCCAGCCCCGTAAAACGGAGGGGAGAGGAATGCAGCAGCTCACTGTAACACAAACTCGTCTTAACTCTTGAAGAATCCAAGTGAAAAAACTTGAACACGAAGTCTTTCTGAAGTAACTGAAGACTAAACTTGAACCTGAAATGCAACCAGAATAAAACAATACAGATATCTGGGAGGGGCTATGGATTGATCAGCTATGATTAATGGAAAGAAAATTATCAGGTATGATTATACATAATTTTACCTTCCATATCATCAAGCTGATCAATCCATAGACTGGTGGGATGTACCGAAGCAGTACTCACCCAGGGCGGGACATAGAAATCCCTGACCGCAACACTGAAGCTCCAAACCGGGCCTCCGCCCGAGCAGCCACAGTCAAGCGGTAATGCTTGGAGAATGTATGGGCCGAAGCCCAAGTTGCCGCCTTGCATATCTCTTCCAAGGAGACGGAACCGGCCTCTGCCATCGAGGCCGCCTGAGCTCTTGTGGAGTGAGCCTTCAGCTGGATAGGCGGCACCTTCCCCGCGGCCACATAAGCCGCTGCAATGGCTTCCTTGACCCATCTTGCCACTGTAGGCTTAGCAGCCTGCAGACCCTTACGAGGACCTGCAAACAGGACAAACAGATGATCCGATTTCCGGAAATCATTGGTCACTTCCAAGTATCTGATGATGACTCTTCTCACATCCAGATATTTAAGAGCAGAGTACTCCTCTGGGTAGTCTTCCCTACGAAAGGAAGGGAGACAGAGCTGCTGATTCACATGGAAGCGAGAAACAATCTTGGGCAGGAAGGAAGGCACTGTGCGAATAGTCACTCCTGCCTCAGTGAACTGCAGAAAAGGCTCTCGACATGAGAGCGCCTGGAGCTCGGAAACTCTTCTGGCTGAAGTGATAGCCACCAAAAAGACTGCTTTCAACGTCAGGTCTTTCAGAGATGCCCTCGACAAGGGTTCAAACGGCGGCTTCTGCAATGCTCTTAGCACCAGGTTGAGATTCCACGCAGGCACCACTGAGTGCAGAGGAGGGCGCAGGTGATTAACTCCCTTGAGAAAGCGCACCACATCTGGCTGGGAAGCCAGGGAAGCACCCTTCAGGCGGCCCCTGAAGCAAGCCAGAGCCGCTACCTGGACCTTAAGGGAACTGAGCGACAGGCCTTTGTCCAGACCTTCTTGCAGGAACGCCAACACTGAAGAAATTGGAGCAGTGAAGGGAGAAAGTGAGCCTGCTTCACACCACGCTGCAAAGATACGCCAAACCCTGGCGTAAGCCGTAGAAGTAGAGCGTTTCCTCGCTCTCAGCATAGTGGCGATGACCTTGTCTGAGAAGCCCTTCTTCCTCAGACGCTGCCGCTCAATAGCCAGGCCGTAAGACCAAAGGGGGAGGGATCCTCCATCACCACGGGACCCTGATGTAACAGGCCCTGCTCCACTGGCAGCCGCAGAGGATCGTCGACTGAGAGCCTGATCAAGTCCGCATACCAGGGACGTCTGGGCCAATCCGGACCCACCAGGATTATCCTGCCGGGGTGTCTTGCCACCCGGTCTAGGACCCTGCCCACCATGGGCCAGGGTGGGAACACATAGAGAAGCTCTTGTGTCGGCCATTGTTGGAGAAGAGCATCTACTCCCAGGGATCGAGGGTCCCGTCCTCTGCTGAAGAAGCGCGGCACTTGGCAATTGGCCGATGACGCCATCAGATCCAGGCTCGGCTGGCCCCAGCGCTTCGTGATGTCCAAGAACGCCTGAGCAGATAGCTGCCACTCTCCGGGCTCCAAGGTATGGCGACTGAGAAAGTCCGCCTTGACATTCATGACTCCGGCAATGTGGGCCGCTGACAGCTGTTCCAGGTTCACTTCCACCCACTGGCATAGACTCATAGCCTCCATGGCTAGAGGGGCGCTCTTGGTACCTCCCTGGCGGTTGACATAGGCCACAGCCGTGGCATTGTCCGACAGTACCCGTACAGGCTTCAGCACCAGTAACGGGATAAACTCCAAAAGCGCCAACCGAATGGCTCTGAGTTCCAGGAGGTTGATAGACCACTTCGCCTCTGCAGGAGACCAGAGCCCCTGCGCTGTCCTTCCCAAGCAGTGGGCTCCCCAGCCCGACAATGAGGCGTCCGTCGTGACGACAATCCACTCTGGGGTCACCAGAGGCATTCCCGCAGACAACTTGTCTGTCTGCATCCACCAGCTCAGCGCCTTGCGCACTGCTGGATCCAAGGGAAGACGCACCGCATAATCCTCCGACATCGGAGTCCAGCGCTGCAGCAGAGAGTGTTGTAGTGGTCTCATATGAGCCCTGGCCCAGGGCACTACTTCCATCGTGGCCGTCATAGAGCCCAACAGCTGCACATAGTCCCAAGCCCGAAGAGGAGAGGCTACCAGGAACTGGTCCACCTGAGCCTGAAGCTTGACAATCCGATTGTCTGGCAGGAACACTCTGCCCACTTGGGTGTCGAATCGAACTCCCAGATACTCCAGGGACTGAGTCGGGCGCAGCTGGCTCTTCTCCCAGTTGATGATCCATCCCAGGGAGCTCAAAAGAGCAACTACCCGGTCCACAGCTTTGCCGCACTCTGCATAAGAGGGGGCTCGGATCAACCAGTCGTCCAGATAAGGATGGACTTGTACTCCTTCCTTTCGCAGGAAGGCCGCTATGACCACCATTACTTTGGAAAAGGTCCGCGGAGCAGTAGCCAACCCGAACGGGAGGGCTCTGAACTGGAAGTGTCGGCCCAGGACTGCAAAACGCAGAAAGCGTTGATGAGGAGGCCAGATGGGAATATGCAGGTACGCTTCCTTGATGTCCAAGGAAGCCAGGTACTCCCCTGCCTTCACTGCCGCCATAACAGAGCGGAGAGTCTCCATGCGAAAGTGCCGCACTTTCAAGGCCCGATTGACCCCTTTGAGGTCGAGGATAGGCCGGACAGAACCTCCTTTCTTTGGTACCACAAAGTAAATGGAGTAACGCCCCTTGCCAAGCTGACTTTCTGGCACCGGAACGACCGCACCCAGGCGGATCAGATTGTCCAAAGTCTGCTGCACTGCCACAGCTTTGACCGGAGACTTGCAGGGAGAGAGTACAAACCCGTCTCTTAAGGGTCGGCAGAACTCTAGCTTGTAGCCGTCTCTGATGACTTCCAGCACCCAAGCGTCTGAAGTTATTGTGGTCCACTCGCCCAGAAACGAGGACAGCCGTCCTCCAATCTGCACTGGGGCGTGGACCAAGACCCCGTCATTGGGTACGAGACCCTGGGGGAGGACCGGAGGGAGCACCTCCGGGACGGCGGTCTCTGCGAAAGGAACGCTGCTTGGGGGAGAAATGCCTCTTAAAGGAAGAGGGGGCAGAAGAACCCGACCTGCCCGGGCGGTACCGACGGGCTTCCTGAAACCGTCCTCTGGAGGTACCGGGACGAGCACTAGCCCGAGCCCTGACCTCTGGTAACTTCTTGCCCTTAGACGTGCCGAGATCGGTCACGATTTTGTCCAGCTCGACCCCAAAGAGCAGCTTGCCTTTAAAAGGCAACCTAGCCAGGCGGGATTTAGAGGCGTGGTCAGCAGACCAATGTTTCAGCCAAAGCCACCGCCGCGCAGAGACTGTCTGAGCCATGCCTTTAGCTGAGGCTCTCAAGACATCATACAGCAAGTCTGCCAAATAGGCTAAGCCCGATTCTAGGGCTGGCCAATCATCCCTCAAGGAATGATCCGAGGGGGAAGCCCGCTGCACCATAGTCAGGCACGCCCTGGCCACATAGGAGCCGCAAACTGAGGCCTGCAAACTTAAAGCAGCCGCCTCAAAGGACGACCTTAAGGCCGCCTCCAATCTCCTGTCTTGGGCGTCCTTTAGGGCCGTGCCACCTTCCACCGGCAATGCCGTTTTCTTAGTCACCGCAGTGATTAAAGAATCCACGGTAGGCCACAGATAGGCCTCACGTTCACTCACAGCCAAAGGATAGAGGCGGGACATAGCCCTAGCCACTTTAAGGCTCGCTTCTGGGACATCCCATTGAGCCGAAATTAAGGTGTGCATGGCATCATGCACGTGGAAGGTTCTAGGCGGGCGCTTCGTCCCCAGCATAATGGCAGAGCCAACAGGGGCTGAGGGAGAGACGTCCTCCGGAGAGGAAATCTTCAAAGTGTCCATGGCCTGTAACAACAGGTTGGGCAAATCCTCTGGGCGAAAAAGCCGCGCTGCAGAGGGGTCATCCGCTCCATCCGAGCGGGGATCCGGCTCCTCCAAGGAATCCGCAAAGGACCGTTGGGAGACCTCAGACACGCTGCCCTCATCTACATCGGAGGAGACAAATTCCTCCAAGGCCTGGGAATCAACCCGAGGGCGTTTACCTCTGGGAACCTCAACCTCTTTACCAAACGAGGGAGCGGGGGCAGCGTTGTGCATGAGGAAGGCCTGATGCAGCAGCAAAACAAACTCGGGGGAGAAACCCCCCAGACTGTGCACTTCCGCAGCCTGGGCAACAGCCCTAGGCGCACTCTCAACCGGCGCTCGCAACAGCGGGGGAGAGGCCTGCTGCGCATCCAAAATGGCGTCCGGCGCGAAACTCCGCGAAGGAGCCGCGCGGGAAGAACGGCTCTTAACTTTAGCCGCTTCTGTGCCATCGCCCAAATTAAGGGCGTTCATGGCATTAATGTCTCCAACCTCAAGGGCGGCCCAAGAAGAAGCCGTCCGAGCCGCGTGGCCGGCCAAAATGGCGGAGGCGAGGAGCGGGGGATGGGCGTTTATGGCGGGAAAAACCGCCACGCCGGAGGAAGGACCGGGACATTCATCGGTCACGAAACTGCCACCCAACAAGGGCGAATCAGGCTTTAAGACCCCCGCATCCCCTCTAGAAGCGCTCAAGCGACCCGGGGAGCGACCCTTTGCGCCCTCGCCCTCCGACGCCATGTGCCACGAGGAGAAGAATCGGGGAACCCCCGCCCGCTATAAAAAGGTAAAATTACCTGCTGTCCGCTCCGAGTTGTAACGACCTGGTGTCCCAGTGAGTAGCTGCAATAGACGCTTAAATAAACGTCGAAATAAACGCCTTTAAAGACGTTTAAAAATTTTTTTTTTTTCAACGGAGCCAGCGGGAGGGGGGAGAAAAGGAGGGACCTGGCACCACCAGGTTTGCACTTGCTCAAAAGAGCCCTCAACCCCAGGCACTCAACAAAACCTAAAAATTAGGCTTGGAGGCCTAGCCAGAGCTGCTGCTGCTGTGTGTGACCACCACCTGCTGAGATAGAGAACATACTGAGGAGTTTCCGGCAGCACATGACCACATATAGGGAGGCAAAAGTTTGCTCTCTATCTCCACCTGCTGGTAGATGGACACAACCCACCAGTCTATGGATTGATCAGCTTGATGATATGGAAGTATTATTTATTGCTGTTGTCCTTCTGTTGAGGTTTCTTGAATTTAGTGCCATCAATTGGTGCACTGGTTATTTATCTCCTCTAGTTTTATACTTTCTTCGTGTGAGCATAGTGGCGCTTCAGTTTTCTCCTTCTAGTTGTTTTAGGAATTCTTTCGCCTCCTCTGCTGTGGTGAATGTTTTATTTCCCGTTTGGTGAGTCACTCGCAGCTTCGCAGGATACATCAATGCGAATCTAACTTTTCGCTGTATCAGCTCCGAGCACACTGGGGAAAATTTCTTTCGTTGTGCTGCTACCGCGGTCGAGTAATCTTGAAAGCATAAGACCTTCCTATTGCTGCTGTGCAGATCTTTCCGTTTC